>NC_081155.1:1664256-1809256 GCF_012432095.1 Onychostoma macrolepis
CGGTGTTGGACTCTTATCCTTAATCTTCCTTAAGCGTAAAGGAGCAACCGCATCTAAAGTGCTAGAAAAGAGAGAGTCCATAGTTCCTGTTACATCATCAAGTTGTTCTGAGCTATTGGATATGCTGAGGAACTGAGATAAGTCAGGAAGATTATTTATAAAGCAGTCTTTTGTGGTAGAGGTAATGGTTCTACCATATTTGTAACAAGAAGTTGGCTTTACAGCTTTAGCTATATGGAATATACAGGAGACTAGATAATGATCTGAGATATCATCGCTCTGCTGCCAAATTTCAATGCCACTGACATCAATTCCATGTGACAGTATTAAATCTAGAGTATGATTTCGACAATGAGTAGGACACGTGTTGTTTAACACCAATAGAGTTTAGAATGTCTATAAATGCTGATCCCAACAAATCTCTTTCATTATCAACATGGATATTAAAATCACCAACAATTAGGACTTTATCTGCAGTCAGCACTAACTCTGATAGAAAATCAGAAAATTCTTTAATAAAGTCTGTATGGTGCCCTGGTGGCCTGTGTGGGATTACAAATTTATTTAAATGTTTAATTTAGATTCCAATGTAATAGTGTACAAACTGAAGAAGTTATATACATTGTATTTAGCATTTATGATCCTGTTCTCTTATTGTAAGTCTAATGAGCCAGACGACGGAGACTCTTGCCTTTTGTTTGTAATTGCTCTTGATGCCCCTGCCCCAATCTTTGGGCAGTTAGGCTGATTAGATTAGGAGTGGTTAAATGGGGCAGGATTCTATACCTGAATACCTCATTTGCATGCTTAAAGGTCGTCACCCAGGTGCTTTGTTTTCACTCCTAAGCACTGCCCCCTAAATGTATTTAAAACTACAATGTATCACTGCTTTTAGTTAGATTTTCGATGACTACAGCTACCGACAGCTTGTGTTCTCAATAAAAGAATCCTGCTGAAGATACAACCCGAAGTCTCCTGGTCTTCACTTCTGAGTTGCCTAAACTTTAGAAGACATAGGTTTACAACACCTGTATACAGTAGCCAGTACAAACATCACAGGGGATTTATCATTAACACTTGTTTCTTTGGATAATGTTATATGAAGCACCATTACTTCGAACGAATTATACTTGAAACCCAACCTCTGAGAGATACTGAAAATATTGCTATAAATTGTAGCAACACCTCCCCCTTTACCTTTTGGACGCGGTTCATGTTTGTAACAGTAATCTTGTGGTGTAGACTCGTTTAAAGTAATGTAATCATCTTGTTTTAGCCAGGTTTCTGTCAGACAAAGCACATCTAGTTTATGGTCAGTGAACATATCATTTACAAAAAGTGCTTTTGAAGAAAGGGATCTAATATTCAATAAGCCAAGCTTTATCATGTGTTTATCTGTATTATATCGTTTTTTTATTTGTTGAACATCAATTAAATTGTTACTATTACTTTGGTTTGGATGTTTTCTGTATTTTCTAGTTCGGGGAACAGACACAGTCTCTATAGAGTGATATCTAGGTGAAGGAGTCTCTATGTGCTGAGAGTTAACTGACTTTGGTGACGTGAGGCGGCTAGCAGACGATCGGTTTAGCCAGTCTGTCTGCTTCCTGACCTGGGCCCCAGTTAGTCAAGTACATGTGTGTGTGTGTGTGTGTGTGTGTGTGTGTGAATGATGCAGATCTACATCAATGTGTGTTTGTGTGTTTATAGTGTGGATCATGGAGGAGCGATCATGATGACAGCAGGACTGAGAAAGTGTAGGAATATAAACGCACACACACACACACACTCACACACACACACACACACACACACACACACACTCACACTCTCTCACAGACACACACACACATACACACACACACACAAATTGTTGTTTGACTGTATCACTGATCTCATCTCATAGACTTTCATTGTTTTTCTATCAGGTTAATTAGGTCTATAAGGTCTTTTTTATTTCAAGTGTTTTTATTGAATTTTGCAGACATATAAAATGTATTACCTCAGTTACAAAATGAAACAGTGTCTGGCAGGCATCCAAGGCTCCCAGTGGACCTCATCTTCGGGTCTGATAAGAGGAAAAATAAGAGACAAAACAAATAAACAACAACAAAAGATATATATATAAAAAAAGAATACATAAATACATAAATAAATTAATAAGGTCTAGTCAAATGGTCCCCTACTAACATTCTAATGAAAAGGCCCTGATGTTACAGTTGCGTTCTCAATAGTACCTAGCAGTGGGGATTTCTTTAAGACTGCAAGGGAAGCTCGGCTTCCCCTATAATGTCAAAATATTAATAGTCAAATATGTACTATTGTGTTAACATTTTATTGACTAAAAATGCGTTAGAACATGTTCATCTCGAAGACGAGTTCGTTCAGAATCAGCTACATATAGCAGGTCGGACTCGATTTCCTTCTCATACATTCCCGTAGCTTCCGTGTATTTCTC
The DNA here is from genome assembly GCF_012432095.1 of Onychostoma macrolepis. Classification (NCBI taxonomy): domain Eukaryota; kingdom Metazoa; phylum Chordata; class Actinopteri; order Cypriniformes; family Cyprinidae; genus Onychostoma; species Onychostoma macrolepis. The sequence continues at coordinate 1,666,715 of NC_081155.1, forward strand.
TGTTGAAGCCGAGCGTCCATTGACTTCAATGGGGCTGCTTTGAACAGTTTTTTTCAACGCTTCGAAACTAGACAGTCATTGGATAAATGTTGCGATTATGTCCCGCCCACGGACGCTCAGCGTCTCTGGGGGTGAATGGAGGAGTGGGCTGGCCTGGACTCCGGGCTTCTGCGTGATGATTGGACGGTCTGCATCTCCTTTTGATTGACAGCGATTTTGTACTATAAAAAGTCGCTGAAGCTATTCGAGCTCAGTCCCATAGCGGCTTTGCACTTGGTTCTTATCAATCATTATATATTTTTTTAATTCATTTATAATGTTATGTTTTAATATACATGCTGCTAACTCGGAAATTTCAAGATATGCGAGAAAAAAATGCTCCTGACACTTAGGCAATACGACACGAGCAAGAGTGCTGTTTTTGTTTCATTTGTGTTCGAATCCAAATCCGCGTTGATTTGGGCGAGTCACTGATTCACTGAGCTATTCATAAAAACAGTCATTTGATTCGCTCCTGAAGGATTCAGCCGTTTTGAAAGAATCATTTGAATGACTCAGTGATTCAATCATGAATTTCTGCCACCTGCTGGCCGTTTTTAAGTTTCCCGTCTAAAAGTAGGCATATTAGTATAGGGCTCCATATTTTGTAAAAGGATCTCAATAATCCTTTGGAAGAGTGTCTGATTTTTTTCAAGGTGGATGCATTGCAATACCTCTCGCATCCAATCCTCATGTGATGAGGGAGAGGCATGTTTCCATTTAAGGAGGATGGCACGCCTAGCTAATAAAGTGGTAAAGTGCACTGTGGATGATGCAACTGAATCTGGAAGAAGGCCGAACAGAACAGTCAATGCATTAGGGGCAATGGGTGGTGTTAAGGGCCTGCGAAAGTGTTCTAAAAATGCCTGACCAGTAGTCCATTAGCCTCGGGCTAACATATGAATATGATCAGCTGGAGATTGTTTGCATCTGTTGCATGCATCACTTCTGTTAGGAAATATTTTAGCCAGTTTAGCATTAGTGAAGTGAGCTCTGTGAAGCACTTTACATTGTATTAGAGCATGTCTAGCACAAATAGACGAAGAGTGAATTAAACCAAGAATGTTCTTCCACTGGTCTTCAGATATATCAATGTCCAAGTCCTGCTCCCAGACTTGTTTAAGAGAGTCAACTGGAGATGAGGTTAAGGAGATTATTTTACAATAAAAGGTGGATATCAGCCGTCCTTGACCAGGGTCAAGGGTGAGAATTAAATCAAGTTCTCATTCAGGGGGCCGATTGGGAAAATAGGGAAATAACTTTTGAATAAAGTGCCTCACTTGGAAAAAATGAAAAAGATGGCTATTAGGAAGATTGAATTTAACTGATAATGAAGAGAAAGAAGAGAAGATTTCTTTTTTATACAGGTTGTTCAAAGTACAAAGGCCCTTACTTGCCCAAATATTGAAGACACGGTCTGAAAGGGACGGAGGAAATAAGTGATTATTTGAAATTGGCATGTAAATCGAGGCTTTGTGCAAACAAAATTGTTTCCTGAATTGAAGCCAAATCTTAATAGTGTTGATAACTACTGGATTGCTCGAAATTGTGTGTACTTCAAGAGGAAGCTGCGAACAAATATTAGAAAGTAAGGAATGAGAAGAAGATATCTCTGTGTCTAACCAGGGTGGGCTAGAGGCACAACACCTAAGGCCAACCCAGTAAAGTAATTTAGTGATATTACACGCCCAGAAGTAATATCGAAAGTTTGGAAGTGCTAAACCCCCTTCAGATTTGGGAAGCAGGAGAACTGATTTTCTAATACGAGCTGGCTTCCCAGACAGCAACATAGTGTTGGCCCAGATCAGCCCACATCTGGCCCGCATGGATTTCACGCGGGCCAGATGTGGGCCGGATCTGGGCCAACACTATGTTGCTGTCTGGGTTGTTACTCCAAAGGAACCCATTCAATTGCTGGTCTAAATTAGTAAAAAAGGTTTTATTGATACAGAATGGGACATGTTGAAAAAGATACAAGAACTTTGGCAGGATAATAGGTAGAGTGATTCTTATTAAAATGATTAAGGATAAGGAGAGGGAGCTCCATCGAGCAAAATCTAATTTACATTTGTCCAAATGTGGTATAAAAGTCTTTAAACGAGTTGGTTATAAATATGGCCAAATATTTAAACCCATTCAAGGCTAACTTAAAGGGGAATGAAGAAAGAGGAAGAGATTTAGCCAATTGATTTATAAAAAATAATTTGCTTTTTTGAAAATTTATCTTGTACACTGAGAGGCGGCCAAACTGGTCTAAAATGTCTAGTATTGGAGGGAGAGAAATTAAAGAGTTGGAGATAGATGTAGCCCTCTCGCTCTCTGCGTGCTTGCTGGCCTCTAGCACCGCCGCTGCTACTCTGCTGTGTTGTGTGTGTTCGTGGGTGGTGGTAGAGAGGAGATGCAGACACAGAGGGGTTCGGGATCGTTGCTTGACCGTTTGTTCCACAGCACGGCATCTATAGTGTTGATAACATAAACTCACTTAAGTTTTAATATAATAAAGTACATTTTAATGCACATTCAATTCAATAACAACCTCTTGCTGCTTATATTATCATGCATAGCTTTGCATCAGCCACCCCGTATTAATCACACTCCAAAGAGAGAACAAAAAAAACATTTTAACTCTCCATATTACTCTGCATTAGGTCTTTAGCAGTTTAGAACACAAAATATCTCAATAGATAGAACTTTAGAGCGATAACAACAAATATACTTTAAATTGAAATTTCCACTACTATTAACACTACTTACCTATAGTTTTGATAACATGAACTGAAGAAAAGATGGTGCACTACACGCCTATCAACACTACGGTACATCAAGAGGCTCAAACAGCGCTAAAAATACTTGAATCTGCCATAACACAACAGTGTCATAGCGACATCTTGTGGACAACACTATACACTTGTTGTTTTCACTGAAACATGGCTAAAGAACAATATCCCGGACTCCGCCATTCAGCTGCACGGGCTAACCTGCTACCGAGCAGACAGAGATTCATCACTATCTGGTAAGACTCGCGGCGGTGGCTTGTGTGTGTATATCAACAAAGAATGGTGTAACAATGCTGCGTTAGTATCAAAACACTGTTCGTCGCTGGTGGAGTATATGTTTGTAAGTGTCGACCGTTCTATCTGCCGCGGGAGTTCACGGCCATTGTTATTGTCGCGGTTTACATCCCCCCGTGTGCAAACGCTAAGGACGCGCTTCGTGAACTGTACAGCGCCATCAGCGAACAACAAACAAATAACCCCGACGGCTTTTTCATCATAGCCGGTGACTTTAACCACGCAAACTTAAAGACAGTTTTGCCAAAGTTCTACCAACATGTGAACTTTGCAACAAGGGGAAATAACACACTGGACTTTGTTTATACAATAGAGAAAAATGCATACAAAGCTGAAACCCACCCCCACCTCGGGTACTCGGACCACATCTCTGTTATGCTAATCCCAGCATACAGACCACTTCTGAAACTCACCAAACCGGTTCAAAAGCAGATCACGGTATGGCCAGAAAATGCCACCTCAGCACTGCAAGACTGCTTCCAGGACACAGACTGGAACATGTTTAAAGAGGCGGCCACCTACAACAACCACACAGACCTACAGGAGTACACTGAAACTGTGACTGCTTGCATCAAAAAGTGCATAGATGATGTGACAGTCACCAAGACCATCACCACACGTGCCAACCAGAAGCCATGGATGACAGCAGAGGTTCGTGGGCTGCTAAAGACCAGAGATGAAGCTTTCAGATCAGGAGATAAAGCAGCCCTCAAAACAGCAAGAGCCAATCTGTCTCATGGCATCAAGAAGGCAAAACATCAGTATGCTAAAAAAAATCAACAACAACTTCAGCGACAGTAAAGACACTCGGACCCTGTGGCAAGCCATTCAGACCATCACTGACTACAAGGCCCCGCCACTGGCCAGTGACGATGACACATCCCTACCAGAGGCACTCAACCACTTCTACTCACGATTTGAGATACAGAACGACACACCTGCACAGAAACTACCCACATCTCCAAACGACCAGGTACTCTGTCTCTCCCCAGCCGATGTAAGGAAGACCCTATCCTGGATTAACCCACGAAAGGCTGCGGGCCCTGACAACATACCTGGACGTGTACTGAGAGACTGTGCTGCACAGCTGACGAATGTCTTAACAGACATCTTCAACACCTCGCTGAGCCAGGCAGTCGTCCCCACGTGTCTCAAATCCACCTCCATAATCCCAGTACCAAATAAGTCACATGTGTCCTGTCTGAATGACTATCGTCCCATAGCACTGACCCCAATCATGATGTAGTGCTTTGAGAGGTTAGTCATGCATCAAATCAAGTTCAGTTTCCCAAGCACGCTGGATCCATTCCAGTTTGCATATCGTCCAAACCGTTCCACGGACGATGCAATATCCACCACTCTCCACCTAGCTCTTACTCACCTGGAACAGAAAGACTCCTATGTAAGAATGCTGTTCATTGACTTCAGCTCAGCATTCAACACAATAATCCCACAACAGCTCATCCACAAACTAAACCTGCTGGGCCTTAACACCTCCCTCTGTAATTGGATCCTGGACTTTTTAACTGCAAGACCTCAGTCAGTCCGTATCGGCCGCAACACCTCGAGCACTACCACACTGAGCACAGGTGCCCCACAAGGCTGTGTGCTCAGCCCGCTGCTCTTCACGCTGCTGACCCACGACTGCACTGCTAAGTCCAGCTCCAACCACATCAACAAGTTTGCTGATGACACAACTGTGGTAGGCCTCATCAGCAACAACGATGAAACGCACTACAGAGAGGAAGTGGCACAGCTGGCTGAATGGTGTGGTGCTAACAACCTGTCCCTCAATGTGGGTAAGACAAAAGAGGTTGTGATGGACTTCAGGAGAAACTCTGTTGACCACCCCCCACTGACCATCGACGGCTCAACCGAGAGATTCGGTAGCACTAAATTCCTGGGGGTGCACATCACAAAGGATCTCACCTGGACCACCAACGTCACGTCACTCAACAAGAAGGGACAACAGCGCCTCTACTTTCTCCGTCGGCTGAAAAGGGCAAGTCTCCCTCCACCCATCCTCACCACCTTTTACAGGGGCACCATTGAGAGTGTGCTGACCAGCTGCATCACTGTCTGGTATGGGAACTGCAGTGCTGCTGACCGCAAGACCCTACAACAGACAGTGAACACTGCCGCAAAGATCATCGGTGCCCCTCTTCCCTCCATCCTGGACATTTTCCTTGCACGATGCTCCAGCAAGGCCTCCAGCATCGTGAAGGACCCCACCCACCCCTCCCACAACCTCCCACAACCTCTTCCAGCTCCTGCCATCAGGAAAAAGGTACCGGAGTATCAAAGCTCGTTCTGTCAGATTGCTCAACAGCTTCTTTCCCCAGGCTGTGAGAGCTCTTAACTCCAATCTCCCTGTCCCCGCTCTGAAACCATGAACACCTCAGCCCCCCAACTCATAAATAACTATTGACAAATTTCTCCTAAGTGCAATTCTGGGTGTGCTACACACAGGTGAGTGGGCTATACAAACCACCTGTAGTAACGCAATCGTCCCACTATATGCACACTAGACACTTTCTATAAACACTCCCTGCAACAAAGACTCAATAAGATATATGTTTACTTGAATATTGCACTACAAAATAATGTTTACTGGAGCATTGCACTACTAACTCTTTTGCACTATGCGCTGCTTCCCACAAAATCTCTCTTCTGAACAATTTAATGTAAAAATATATACATTTCCTGTACAATTTCATGTACAAATATCTCTTTAGCACTATTTCATGTACAGTATTTATGTAAAGTTATTGTACAGTCTCAGTTTGTGTATGTGTAGTCAACTAGGTATAGTAGTTATAGTATTTATAGTATATGTATAGTCAGATGGTTAAACTGTTGTATAGCCCTATTGTTTATTTTTTTTTCTCCCCTATATTTGCATTGCTGTATGTGTATCTCATGTCTAACTAGTATGTAGCACCGTGGTCCTGCGAGACACGACATTTCGTTCCACTATATGTCCACACATGTAGCAGAATGACAATAAAGCTCAACTTGAACTTGAACTTGAACTTGAACTTCCCTACATCCAGCCCTTCTTTAATTGATGGCATCCCAGCCATCAGATTAACCAAAACTCAAGTCTTATCTATGACAATCAAAACAATAAATGTGTTTTGAGTAAATGTATAGCACACAACGTGTGTAGATTGTGTGTGCGGGGGTAGCTAACTGTTATCAGTGTGCATGCAGTATGGCTCTGCGAATGCCCCTCTGCTCCTCTTATTGTTAGCCTTTAGCCACACCTTTCTCCCTCTTTCTATGTTTTGGAGGTCACTCTCCAGTTTCACAACTTGGGATTCGAGTGAGAGTTTAATCGGGGGATGCCGGTTTCTTTTTGGGTTTCTCCTTGGAGGGATGGGCCCTTGAGTGGAGGTGGCCCCACTACCGGTCATAAGCACTCCCTCTCTGTTACTTGTTTCTTCTGTCCACATGTCAGCCTCCTCTGTGCTTATTTGCTCCCCCTATTCATCGGCTGCTCCAATCAGGGCTCTGTCCAGAGCCTCCTCTGAACCATCACTCCCTGTTCCCTCTTTGCCTTCCCATTTAAGGCCTGCCCCATTTATCTCACCATCTGACTCTCCCTCTTCTACGATCACTCCTTCATCTCGTTCCACTGGAAGAAACATACATTGCGTCAAGAGGTTTCTATGAACCACTCTCTCTGCTCCTCCATCCTCTGGCCGCACCACGTACACAGGCGAACCTGATTGCTTCCTGACCACAACATATGGCCGTGCATCCTATCGATCTCTCAACTTCTGCTTCCCCTCCATATGACAGACCTTGACTCTATCTCCTGGACTGAAGTCTTCACTCTTAGCACTTTTGTCATAATACTTTTTCTGTTGTCCTTTCACCAGCTGAGATGTCTGATTAGCCAGGGCATAGTCTGGACGTACTCGCTGTATTCACACGGCTGGTCCGTTGTGGGGGACCCGAAGATGCGGTCCACTGGGAGCCTTGGATGCCTGCCAAACATGAGGTAGTACGGGCTGTATCCAGTGGAGTCATGTCGCGAGCAGTTATATGCGTGTGTCATGGCATCCACATACTCATGCCACCGGGGCTTCAGGTGCGGCTCTAGTGTTCCCAGCATGTTCATCAGGATGCGGTTGAATCTTTCGGTGGTCCGGTTGCCCTGGGGGTGGTAGGGCGTGGTGTGGGTTTTAGTGATACCAGTACAGTTGCATAGTTCCTTCACAATTGCGATTTCAAAATTGCGCCCTTGATCAGCGTGCAACCTTGCAGGGAACCCAAACCGGCAGAAGAAATTCCTCCACAAGACCCTGGCTACTGTTCCTGCCTTTTGGTCCCTGGTGGGGTAGGCCTGCACGTAGCGAGAAAAGTGGTCCGTAATAATTAGCACATTCTCCATAACACCCTTGGACTTCTCCAGCATCAAGAAGTCCGCACAGACCAGCTCCATGGGGGCACTGGTATGGATAATGACACCTGTTCGCACCAAGCCTTGATCTCCTAGAACATTCTTGGCCAGTAAAATCTTTCCCTTATCATCTGTAGTGTCCTCTCGAATCCCAGATGCCCTGAGTCATTGTTAAGGGCTATTTTGATGGTTTCACGCAGTTTTTCAGGCAGTATTAGTTGCTCCACCACCCCTTCATGGCAGTCTCTGATTTTACGGTACAGGATCCCTTTTTTTACCACTAGCCTCCTCCACTCTTTTAACCCTTTAAAACCTAAGGGTAAAATAGGTCATTTTCACACATTTTGTTTATTTGACTGTAAAATTCTAACAGAATGTGCTATTTTTAAGTGCAAGGTGTCTTTTTTTTCAGAAAACAAATGGCTTTCCAAAAAGTACAGTTTTTGACCATTAATCTTGTGTTTTGAGTTTGTGAACAGAATTTAAATAGACAAAAATAAAAAAAAAGGAATATTTTTTTTAAATTATTATTTAGAAAAAAAAGAGAAAAATCATGATCGAAATAATCCAACACTTCTTACTTCAAAATTCAACTATAATACATATATACAAGTATTTTTGGGACACTGGGTTGCACAGTTTTCATTCAGGAGGCTTTTTTGTTCATACACGCACACATGTACACATGCATGTACATGCGTGCACCCATTCATTTACATGCGCGGACTCATTATAGCGATGCACACACCACATGTGAAAAAGTCTCACTCAGCCTGCTCCCAAAGTCTAATCAAAAATCATCCTAATCGACTCTTATGCTGTTTACTCCTCCTTGACCATGTTTTTGTTCATTTTGTTTATTATTTTATGCAATAACAAACTCCGCGCTCCCTATCTCTCCGTTCAAATTCTCCCTTCCCGCTCTCCCGGAAATCTGCCGTCATTTGTTGATGGAGCGCAAGAAATTACCGTAATAAGCCATATATTGCCGAAAAGCGCATGTTGTCTGCTATCAGGAGCAATTTGAATTATTTTGATAGTGCAAACGGTAGAAGAGTTATGGTAACATGAATACAGCTTGGTCTGATGTGTCGGCGCCGACACAGCCGGTTTTAAAGGGTTAAGAGGAGACCCCCAGTGGTTCCCACTTTCATCCTCTCGCTGTGGCTTGGTTTGTGGTTCCTGCTCTTAAAGTGGAGGATGGGACCGATGACTCTATCTTCCTTCTGCCCTGCTCGAAGCTCCTGTGTGGTCATAGCAGGCAGTGCCTCCATCCCCACATCCACCTCACTGGTCTCCTGACCGCTTTCGGGTTCCTCTGTGCCGGCTGTAGCCTCGCCTGAGACCTCCTCAGGCTCCTGGGTGGGTTGTGCCTCCTCATGTCTCAGTCCACCAGTCCTCAACTGCTGCGGGCATGACTGCATGACCCCTCCGATACTGGCTGTCAAAGTCAAATATGGACAGATGAGAAACTGTCTTATCAGCTTTTCTTTTAAGCAGGCTCGGGTAACCCCACTGCTTAAAAAACCCTCTCTAAATCCAGCACTTTTAGAAAACTACAGACCGGTATCCCTTCTTCCATTCATTGCAAAGACACTTGAGCGAGTTGTGTTCAACCAACTCTCTTTGTTTCTTGCTCAGAACAATCTCCTGGACGACAACCAATCTGGCTTCAGAAGCGGCCACTCTACTGAGACTGCCCTACTCTCGGTTACAGAGGCCCTGAGACTGGCAAGAGTGGCTTCCAAATCCTCCGTACTCATCTTGTAACAGTTTTACTGTCACATTAGCTCCTAGTAGTTCTTTTTTTTCCATGTCATAGTTATGCCCTATCATTAGGGGGCGCTCTGTATTCTGAGTTGCTCATTTGCCTAAAAGGGGGGAAAGAAGTAGCATTAGGCAGGAAGTAGTGTGCCAAGTACATGTAATGGCTTCTCCTTTGCTGGTGCCCTGATTTGAGGAACAATTTGTTCTTACTCTCAAATGTAAGTAAGGTATTGCTTTGTACATATGTAGAGTTTGTGTATATATAATTTTTGTCATGGGTTAGCACTAAACACGTGTTGGTTGATTGTATGTTTGTTTAAATGCAGAGGGTTCTGGTTGGAGAGAGGAAACAGCACTGATATAAACAGGACCTAGACAAAAGGGACTAATTGTCTTCATCTAACCCATCTATTCATCGTATTTTATGGTCAACAAACGGATGAATTGTTTGGTGATTCAGATTCCGCATTGCTTCACTTAAGAACTGCTGGTCTCATTTTCCACTCTAAAAAACGGATTTAATTATGTCAAAATGCTACTTATGGTTATATCTATGAACTGATGGAATTGCTGGATTTAACTGATGTTTCTTCAAATCTGGAAGACTTTGTGCTGATGTCTGGACTTGTTGATGTGAATGTGTGATCTACAACTTGCATTTAATACACATGGCTCACTGAAATGAATTGGTCTCCGTGGTCCCTCAATCTTTATGTGGCATCAAAAGTTAGGTGTTACATAAAATATGGCGCCCGAACAGGGACCAGTTGAAAGAAAAGTACAACCCAACTGAATTTTGATGAGACACAAATTCAACTTTCTGTGAGTCATGTTGTTTTATTGGTTACAGTAACATAACATTATAGTCAGTTTATGCTTTAAAGATAGTTATTTCCAAAGATTTATTAGTTATAAAATGGCCTCCTTACAGAAAGAGACAGAGGGTGAGGATCGTTTAATCCCAGACTACTCTTCAGAACCTTTCACTACTCATCGTGAGCCAATCCAAGACCTTATTCATTCTCTCAGTAGCTTGTATCTGGAAAATGAACCGGAGAATGTGGAGCAAGAATGTGATTTCGATGACTCTCTGTTACCACCTCCTCCTCCAAACGAAGATGATGAAAGCTTATTAACAATTATTATGGCTTCAAGGATGCATAAAGTAGAATGTAGAGTGGAGGGGTTGGAGAATTCATCTGATGTTTGTTTTAAGGATATTCAACATCAGTTGAAGGAGCAATGTAATAGGATGACTGCCATCGAATGTCAGCTGCAGCACATAGTAAAACAGTACCAAGATCATCACGCAGAAGTACAGCAACTCGAGCGCTCACTGTCCACCAAGCGGAAGGATGAATGCAGCCAAGTAAAAGGCACTTTGGAAACTAAGGTCCAGGAGTTAGGAAGAGCAATTATGGATTGCCTGAAACGGAGAGATGGCCAGCTGAGGTCACTGATTCAGTCTTCTGGGGGAGCTACCTCTACTCCACATTTCAGCCACACAATATCAGACCACAGTTCCTTTCGACCTGTACATTATAAGACCCCCATCAAGCTAGAGTTTCCAAAATTTGGAAGTTTAGATGGAGAAGATCCCATTACGTACCTGGAGCGATGTGATGAATATCTGGCTATACAGCCTTTGAATGACTCTGAAATCTTATCCATGCTTCCTTCTGTGTTAACACATACAGCTAAAGACTGGTGGGTGGCCCAAAAAAAGAAGGTAAGAACATGGTCACAATTTAAGTCAGCTTTTCTTCAATCATTTTTGTCTGACGATCACGAGGTCGAAGTAGAAAGAAGGATCAGAGAAAGGAAACAAAGAGTTGATGAAAGCATCAGGACGTTTGCATATCAGTACCGAGCCTTATGTTTGAGGTTGAAGCCTTCCATGATGGAACGTGAGATCCTCCAAGCAACTCTCCGAAACTGCAATCCAAGAATTGCCAGTGTTTTAAGAGGTACTGTAACTACTGTAGATGATCTGGTACGGGTAGGCACCCTTGTAGAAAGAGATATCAGCGAAGAGAGAGTCTTCTGGAGGCAGAGGCATCAAGAACAAAACTCAAAGCCTATTGAAACGTGTAAATTAAAAAAAGGACGGCAGCCCCATTCACACATAGCTGTTTGTTCAGAGAACAGCGGAGAGCTACTAACGACATTAACGTTGCCCATAACCATTAAAGGCCGTCAATATCAAGCAATCCTGGATACTGGGAGCACTTATTCATTAGTGCAGGAGTCGTGCTGGCACCAGTTGAAGTCGAATCATGAAGCTTTGCAGTCAAGCAGAGGACAGTCATTTTCCCTTTCTAATGGGTATGTACAGTCAGCCTTGGGGAAGGTAGTTTGGAGGGGTACTATTCAGGGCCACAGCTATCCTCTAAGAGCCTATGTGATGAGGGACTGTGATTTGGCCTTTTCAGTTGTATTAGGACTTGAGTTTTTGAAAACATCAGGAATCATCATTGATTTTAAAAATTCCACATTCATTGCCTGAAGAATGTGAGAGAGTCCACTTCTTCACAACTACTTCTCCTTCTCCAACAGTCAGTCTGCACCTTGCAATACCTCTAGTGCCAACCTCTTCTACTACACTAACCATCTTAAAGGAGTTAGTAAATCAAGCTGATGGTTCTAAAGCACAGAAACGTCAGTTAGAAGGACTGATGCTTGACTGGCAAACTGTATGCACTGACAGTTTGGGACAAACCAACTTAATTCGCCATTGAATCAATACTATTGATGAGATTCCTGTGCGTAAGAAAGCCTATCCTGTGTCTGTCAACAAACTGAAGTTCATTGACGAGGAAGTAGCAAGCATGCTGGACAAAGGCATTATAAGACCTTCTGTTTCCCCATGGGCAGCACCAGTTGTTTTAGTACCCAAGAAAGATGGCAGTACCCGCTTTTGTGTTGATTATTGAGCACTGAACTCCAAGACTCCTCTGGATGGATTTCCGATGCCACAGATTCAGGATATCCTAGAGTCCTTGTATGGAGCGACCATATTCAGCACATTAGACCTTAAGTCTGGTTACTGGCAGGTAGGAATGGATGAGGACAGTATCCAAAAGACCGCTTTTGTCACCAAGAATGCCCAGTACGAATTTGTTCGTCTTCCCTTTGGCCTTAAAAATGCCGCTGCAACCTTTCAAAGGCTTATGAACAACATTCTGAGAGATTACATAGGGAAGTTCTGCTTGGTATACCTTGATGACATAGTGATCTATTCTAAAACTGTCCAAGCCCACTTTCAACATCTTAAGCAACTCTTTGCAAAACTGGAAGTCTCAGGTTTGACACTCAACCTCAAGAAATGTTCTATGCTCCAAAAGACCATCACATATCTAGGACATGTTGTTTCTGAGGAAGGGGTTCGTACTGAAGCTTCTAAAGTTAAGGCTGTTCAAGATTTCCCAGTACCCAAGAATCTCAAAGAGGTACAAAGGTTTTTAGGTCTTGCAAGTTGGTATCACCGTTTCATCGCCCACTTCTCTGAGCGAGCAGCCCCTTTATATGCACTAAAGGCTAAGAATTCAACTTGGAATTGGACAGTTGAATGTCAAAATGCTTTTGATGATCTTAAGAATGCCCTACAACGAGCACCAGTTTTAATGCCACCTGACTTCACCAAGGATTTCAGAGTACAAACGGATGCCAGCGATGTAGGATTAGGAGCTGTATTGACACAAGATTTTGATGGGGCAGAGCATGTCATTGCCTACACTTCATGGCTTCTGCATGGAGCAGAGAGGTCATACTCTACCGCAGAGAAGGAGTGTCTTGCAGTAGTGTGGTCCGTCTAGAGGAGTACCTGTGCAAAAGGTGGTAAGCCATATTGCCCTATGTCAAATTACAAAACCAGACCCTAATTTGCCTGTCAATTGGGATGAAATTGGGAAAGTCCAAAAGCTTGACCCTTCTTTACATGCTCTATGGGAGTCAGCTAAACAACCTACCACAGATTCTAATCGCATCGCTTACATCATACAGAATGACTACTTGTTTCGCAGTGTGCCTGACAAGCACCAAGGATACACTCATCAACTAGTCATACCTGCATCATTCGAACCCACTGAGTGGACATTTGGGGAGAATGAAAACCTTAAGGAGACTACTTGACAATGTCTATTGGCCTGAGATTCGTAAAGACGTTTGGAGTTTTTGCACCCAGTGTAAGACGTGTCAAGCCTACAAACCAAGAATCTCAAAGCTATCTGGATTGCTGCAGTCAGTCCCAGTAGTGGAGCCTGGCTATATGCTTGGAGTAGATCTGATGGGTCCTTTCCCAAGGAGTTCCAGATCCAATGAATTCTTATTAGTCTTTGTGGATTATTGTAGCAAGTGGGTAGAACTCTTTGCTCTACGGTCTGCAAAAACTCACCTCATAACCAACATTCTGACAAAAGAAATGTTCACTCGATGGGGAGCTCCAGCATACTTGGTCTCTGACCGCGGCCCACAGTTCACTGCTCAATTACTCAATGATACCTGCAAGCGATGGGGTGTAGTTCAAAAACTCAGTACAGCATATCATCCACAGACCAATTTAACTGAGAGGATCAACAGGACCTTAAAAACAATGATATCATCTTACGTTCGTGACAACCACCGTGATTGGGACAAATGGATACCAGAGTTCCGGTATGCCATTAATTCAACATGGCAGGAGAGTACGGGTCTCACTCCAGCAGAGATTGCATTGGGGCGCAAATTAAAGGGTCCCCTTGAGCGATTGGTCCGCAAACCTCCTAATCCCGATCATGTAGCCTACAGCACTGTTGAAAGGCAGAATGCTCTTCTTGACCAAGTAAGAGAGAAGACTAGCCAAGCCCAAGAGAGACAAGGCAGATACTACAATAAACGTAGGAAGCCTGAGTCCTTCGAGGAAGGAGATCTGGTGTGGATACTCACTCACCCTCTATCTCGTGCTGCAGATTTTTTTATGGCCAAGTTAGCCCCAAGATGGCAAGGTCCTGCAAAGATTATGAAAAGGGTGAATAATGTCAATTACAAGGTGGTAATGCTTGACAACCCGGGTCAATGTGATACTTACCATGTTGAAAAGCTAAAGAAGTTTTATGGGACCGTCTAGCTCTTTTCTTTTAGGGGGAGGGGTGTGTAACAGTTTTACTGTCACATTAGTTCCTAGTAGTTCTTTTTTTTCCATGTCATAGTTATGCCCTATTATTAGGGGGCGCTCTGTATTCTGAGTTGCTCATTTGCCTAAAAGGGGGGAAAGAAGTAGCATTAGGCAGGAAGTAGTGTGCCAAGTACATGTAATGGCTTCTCCTTTGCTGGTGCCCTGATTTGAGGAACAATTTGTTCTTACTCTCAAATGTAAGTAAGGTATTGCTTTGTACATATGTAGAGTTTGTGTATATATAATTTTTGTCATGGGTTAGCACTAAACACGTGTTGGTTGATTGTATGTTTGTTTAAATGCAGAGGGTTCTGGTTGGAGAGAGGAAACAGCACTGATATAAACAGGACCTAGACAAAAGGGACTAATTGTCTTCATCCAACCCATCTATTAATTGTATTTTATGGTCAACAAACGGATGAATTGTTTGGTGATTCAGATTCCGCATTGCTTCACTTAAGAACTGCTGGTCTCATTTTCCACTCTAAAAAACGGATTTAATTATGTCAAAATGCTACTTATGGTTATATCTATGAACTGATGGACTTGCTGGATTTAACTGATGTTTCTTCAAATCTGGAAGACTTTATGTGCTGATGTTTGGACTTGTTGATGTGAATGTGTGATCTACAACTTGCATTTAATACACATGGCTCACTGAAATGAATTGGTCTCCGTGGTCCCTCAATCTTTATGTGGCATCAAAAGTTAGGTGTTACAATCTTACTTGACCTGTCTGCTGCTTTTGACACAGTTAACCACCAGATCCTCCTGTCCACTCTCAGAAAGATGGGCATCAGAGGAACCGTGCTCCTGTGGTTCGAGTCTTACCTTTCAGATAGGTCCTTCAGGGTTGTAATGGCTTCTCTTCCTTTCTCGCCATTTCCGTGAGGGAAAGTATCTTTGACACTACTCACTTGTTTAAGCTTGCTTGCATGATTTTATTGTAAAGAAAAGTGAAACTTAAAAACAAAACCGTGATTTCCCTATAAACAGTGTAGTCGGATGTAGGTCAAAAAACTGTCTCCTTTCCCTCTCCCATTGCCACATCACTTCCTGTTTAAGATGGCTACCTACAGGAAATCCCCAAACATGAGTGCAGTTCATCTCTTTACCACAGGGGGAGTACGGAAATATAATAACATATATCAATGACATTGAGTAACAGCATTAAATAGCCTTATGGCTCCTACATCCCGGCCCCTTAATTGGTGATGTTAAGGCAATTAAATATAAAATATACATATATTGTGGAGCCAAATAATACGTATTACAGTGTACCTCAAAATCTTCAAAATATGTTCATACACAATAAATGTCCAAAATAGTCCAATGAAAAAACAATGAAAAAGAAAAAAAATCAAGAAATAATCCAATGAAAATGTCCCAAAAAAATTGTCCAATGAAAAATTATCGAAAAAACGATGAAAAAAAGTTCAAAAATAGTCCAATAAAAAAGTCCAAAAACATGGCGAAAAGTAATCATTAGCTTCATCAAAGGAGCTTGTTAATTCTTGCTATTAAGATTGTTCTTGAAGAAGACACAACTTATTAATAGGTCTTTCCAGTATGTTGGACTTGGTTCTAACCAAGACACGACGAACATGTCCTCTTTTGTCAGGCAGGGTCTTTGTGATCCGTCCAATAGGCCAGGGGTTCCTGGGTGATGTATCATCTACTATGAGACCTATGTCTCCTGGCTTAATATTTCTTCTCACTTCATGCCATTTCTGCCTTTCTTGCATTAATGGCAGATACTCTCTTGTCCATCTCTTCCAAAATAAATCACAGATATACTGGACTTGTCTCCATCTCCGTCTTGAATAGGAGTCGCTTTTTATGAACAGTCCGGGTGGCAGAATAGGTTTTCCTTTCTGCAGTAGGAGATGATTAGGTGTGAGAGGCTCTGGATCAGTGACATCATCAGATATGGTGGTAATAGGACGACCATTGACTATAGCTTCTACCTCACAGAGTGCTGTCTGTAGTCCCTCTTCATCTAAGGTTTGTTGTTTTAGGACGGAATACAGAGACTTCTTAATGGTGCGGATGAGCCTTTCCCATACTCCTCCATGATGAGCCCCTGATGGAGGATTGAAACTCCATTTGATTCCCTGATTCAGCATTGAACGTTTGATCTTACTGTTATCCAGCTGAGCGAGACAATCTCTAAGCTCGCGCTCTGCTCCTACATAATTAGTTCCGTTGTCTGATACCATTTCTTGAACTTGACCTCTTCTACATATGAACCTTCTCAAGGCCAAAATGCAGGAATCTGTATCCAATGAATAGGCCATTTCAAGATGGATTGCTCTGCTCGCCAAACATGTAAACAAGACGCCATATCGCTTTACCAAACTCCGGCCCCTCTTTACCTCGACTGGACCGAAATAATCAGTGCCTACACATGTAAATGGAGGGGAATCACAAGTTAGACGACTTAGAGGTAGATCTGCCATTTTCTGCTCCATTACTGGAGCGTTCCAACGTCTGCATGGCAGACAGTTTCTGACTAGCTTCCGAGCAACGGAATTGGCATGAACTATCCAGTATCTCTGGCGAAGCTTTGAAAGTATTTGATTTTTTCCACAATGACCTGCTGATTGATGAATATGGTTTAAAAGCAGTGTAGACAGGTGACTATTCTTTGGCAAAATGACTTGGTGTTTCAAATCTTCTGGCATTGACATTTTATGCAGCCTCCCTCCAACTCTTAAGATCCCGTCCATCAGAAAAGGATCAAGTTTGTAGATACTGCTAGTTTTCTTAACAGTATGTCCCTTTTTCAGAGACGTAATTTCAGGTTGAAACGCCTGTTGCTGGATAAAACATACTAACGCCTTCTCTGCATGTATAAGATCCTCCACTGAAAGCTCTTTATCTCTAATTTGACCTTTGATTTGTAGATGAAGATTTGAATGAGCATCCTTTTGTTTTTGGCTCAACAACCAGAGCATCCTTTTAAACTTCAAAATCCATGCAGTAGCCCTTTTAAGGTTATACCATGAAGAGAAGTGCTCGATGAATTTGTTAACAGGATCAGAGCCTCCTGTCAGAACTGTAATGAAAGCCATAGCCTCTTTCTTTATCTCCGAGTCATCATGAGATATAGTCATTTTATCCTCCGGAAAGCAAGGCCAGTTTAATTCAGGTAGTAAAAGGAATTCTGGACCATTCAACCATCTTTCTGAACCAAGGAAAGAATCAATCGAAGGCGCGAGATGCAGCATCTGCAGGGTTCAGTGAGCCATTCACATAATGCCACTGGAATTTCTCAGACAAGTCACGTATTTTGCAGACTCTATTTGCAACATAGGTTTTGAATCGTGTTGTGTCATTAAAAATGTATTTCAAAACAGACGTGCTATCTGTCCAGAAAACAGATTTTGTGAGTGGAATTTCAATCTCTCTCTTGAGCATCCGGTCAACACGCGCTGCAAGGACAGCGGCTGCCAGTTCAAGCCTGGGGATAGTTACAGGTTTTAAAGGAGCAACTCTGGCTTTGCCCAATACAAAGGCAACATGAACAACACCACTGATGTTGGTAAGCCGCAGGTAGCTAGCTATACCATACCCTGATTCACTCGCGTCACTAAAGTGATGTAGCTGGGCCGTTTCTATTTTGCCGTAATTTGGTGGTTTGAAACATCTACGAATACTTAGATTGTTAAGTTTGTCCAAACCCTCAAGCCATTCCTCCCAATATTTCATTAACTTGTCTGGAATCTTCTCATCCCAACCACAGCTGACTCGGCAAAGTTCCTGTTGGATTCTTTTTGCAGGGAGAATCAATGGAGCAAGAAACCCAATCGGATCGTAATTGGAATTCACGGTGGAAAGAATAGTCCTCTTAGTGCATTTAGTGCAGTCTTTTAAATTAATCCTGAAGAAAAAGGAGTCCGTTTCAGTACTCCACTGAATTCCAAGAGCTCTTTCCGCAGGGAGTTTATCTATATCAAGATCCAACTCCTTCACATCTTTGGCCTTCTCCTCTACTGGAATTGAAGCTAATACAAAACGACTATTACTTATCCACTTTGTCAGCCTGAATCCGCCAGTGGCACAGACAGCTCTTAGGTCTCGAATCAGGGAAATTGCTGCATCCTCATCAGGTAGGGAAGTTAGGCAGTCGTCAACATAGAAGTTCCTTCGAATGGTACTAAGAACCTCTTTACCAACGCTGCCCTCATTGTCCTCGGCCGTTTTCTTGAGTGCATAGTTTGCACAACTAGGTGAAGAGACGGCACCGAAAAGGTGAACCAACATCCGATACTCTGCCAATGGTTGGCCAATGTCACCGTTAGGCCACCATAAGAACCGCAGAAAGTCAATATCCTCAGGTGTAACTTTAACCTGATGAAACATTCCTTCAATATCCGCCATGACTGCCACAGGTTCTTGACGAAATCGAAGGATAACTCCAAGGAGACTATTTGAAAGATCTGGGCCCTGTAGAAGCTCTTTATTTAAGGATGTCCCTTGAAATGAAGATCCGCAATCAAATACAACCCTAATTTTCTTTTTCCTCTTGTGGTACACGCCGTGATGAGGTATGTACCATATTCTTCCAAATTTTCCTGACAGCTGATCCAGTGTCACCTTTTCGGCATGCCTTTTCTCCAAGAGATCACCCATGAATTCCTTATAATCAGCAAAAAACACGTCGTCCCTTTGGAATCTCTTCATAAGGGTAATAGCTCGCTGTTCAGCTATCATTCTATTATTAGGCAGATGAACCTCCTCTTGACGAGTGGAAGTCGAAGTTGATAATGACCATCTTGTTTAACAACCGAGTCTACTGCAATTTTGAGGAACATCCTGTCCTCGGCTGAATACTCAGGTTTCTCATCACATGCCTTTTCAGGAAAATCATGATTTAACTGACTCAAGAGAAGCTCTTCCACATTGGAAATTGAAATCCTATTACAGGACACCTTTAGTTGTTCGTTTCTGCTTATAGATGGGCTTCTGCCCAGTGGGCCATTAATGAGCCATCCTAATTTAGTCAGGACTGCATAAGGTCCGTCTCCTTGACTATTAATGACCCTCCAAGGCTCTATAAGCTTTGGTGCATTAACTCCAATCAGCAGACCAACTTCCGCTTCAATGGTTTTCAAACTGACCTCTTTGAGATATGGCCAGTGCTGAATGTCCTCTTGAGTCGGAATGTTCTCTTTACCAACTGGTATAGAAGCTTGCGTAAAAACCTCTGGCAGGGGTAAAAAGTTGTTACTGTCGAGGCTGCTTACTTCTAACCCATCCAATCTGTTTGTACATATTGGTCTTTCTTGTCCCATGGTCCTTAGTAGAACTTCTGTTCTCCTCCCTCTCACATGCAGCTTTTCTGTTAGGCTTTCGGTACAGAAAGTAGCGGAACTTCCGGGATCAAGAAAAGCATATGTTTGTATTATGTTACTTCCATTACAGGCCTTGATCTTTACTGGCAAGATAGCAAGCTTGTAGTCTAAAGAACCAACCTCTATTTGTTCTGCCGACACCATTGCAATTGTAATTAAATTACTGCCGCCTTTATCCTTCTGGGAAATGTGTTGCTCTTTGGAGGGAGAATTGCCTTCGACATGGAGAATTGTTGGGTGCCTTTTGTGACAATTCTGACAATCCAGACGCTTTCTACACACCTTGCTCATGTGCCCCTTCAGAAGACATGCAAAGCATAGTCCTTTACCCTTTAGAAAATCAACCTTCTCTCTGTGAGGCTTTAATGCTATCTGACGACATGCTTCCAATGCATGATTGCCAGAACAGAACAAACAGGGGGCCTGAAATGCAACTCCTGTAGCTTCGGTGCCCTTTATTTCTTTCATACTGGATATCAGCGGTGATATGGAAGTAGCAAAACTTTTCTTACTGCCAGACTTGAAAGGACGAAACACTGTCTCTGCCTTAATGCCCTTTGTTGCAGGAGTAGGGTCTAAGATATTGCCAAAAAGAGGATCTTGAAGTATCCTAGCCTGCTTTTCAATAAAAGTAACCACATCCTTGAATTTAGCTCTACTGTGTGTTCTTTCGAGAATGTCACATGCTGTACCTCTCCACCTTTCTCGTAATTTATATGGAAGTTTGGATATAATCTGTTTGAGGTTAGAAGGCAAATCAAGATCAAGCATGTTAGGAAGGTCTTCAGCAGCATTGCAACAGCCTCTCAAATAAAGGGCATAGGCAATAAGAGCCTTTTCCATCCTCAGCCTTGATATTACTCCAGCACAGAGCCTTTTCCATATATGCACTGGTGATCTTCACTTCATCACCGAAATGACATTTGAGGAGCTTCTTGGCTTCAGCATAACCCCTTCTAGCCTCCATATGCAAGCAACTTCGAACAAGTTCTTTTGACTGGCCAGAAGTAAATTGTTCCAGATAGTAAAGTCTATCCCTACTATTATCGGTTTTATCTTCTATGCCATGTTCGAAGGCTTGCATGAAAGAACGAAAATTTAGTGGATCTCCATCAAACACTGAAATCTCTCTGGAGGGGAGTAAAGTGTGTTTTTGCTGCAAAACCAAAAGTTCGGCAATGTCATTTTGCCTCCGCACCACGTTTGAAAGATTCATATTTGTAAGCCCCACGTCTGTGCGACTAGCAGATGAATTTTGAAAAGTTGTAACAGGATTAGCAGATGTAGCTGTTGCATCCTCAACATTGGACCTTCTTTGGTCGGCCTTAACTTGATTGAGTTTTGGAGGTTGAAACATTCGTTGCAATGGAGTTTTTGGGATAACTCCAAGTTGAACAAATTCAAAAGATGGTGATGGTCCTGGTGATGTTTGATCCTGTTTTGTTGATGTCTTCTTAGAATACTCAGTGCCATACTTTTCCAGATAATCATTCATTGCATCCTTAGGTTCATAAGATTGCTGGGAATTAACAGACCGAACTTGTAGACTTGGGCTTGCTGTTGTTTCGAAGTCTTCTAGGACCTTTAATTTAGCATCGTTTGCAGCTAGGTCACATTCCAAATTGGCTGTTTCTAGTCTCATATTCAAAGCAGCCTTTTCCATTTCAAGAGCATGTTTTTGTTTTAATGCAGCTTTGCGGGCAAGAAGAGCTGCCTTATCAGCAGATACTTTTATCTTCATTGAGGATACCGATGATGATATACTTGAGCTGTGAGAACTACAAGATTTATGTGACCTTTTGGACACATTCGAAGCACTATCACTTGGGTCGATAAGTGTTTGTGGATCCTTTTGAACATTTTTCCACATCTCATATTCACTTATAAAGTTCTCGAATGTAGCCATTTTAGGTTCAAACCAATCAATGAGCTCATTTTCTCGGATATCATCAGATAGTTGTTCTTGCACAAGCTTATGAGCAATCTTAAATTCTCCAAGAGCCATATGAAATACCTCTGCACCTCTTTTTATTGATTCCACATCACCCCCGTCTGCAAGTAATGCCTTTACTTCATTCATCCTACGTGTGCACACACCGAGCTTTCCCCTACGCATAGAACTGAGGGTTGCAATGCTTTGTTCGACCTCTGCATTTCCATTTTTGGACATTTCATCAGCCATCTTTGACGCACAATCAAGTATCCAGATATCCGTAAAATCAACAGGCCACAATATACACATAAGCATCAGCTTATTGTATCATGCTTTGATCAAAGCCAAAATTCTCAACAGCAGTTCTTCAAAATAAGTTCACCCATGGTTACTCACGAATTGGATGAATTTCAGGATCCTTTGAAAGCTGTAGATACGTTCCACTCATGGCTTGTTCAATCCAAGTGTAGGCCGTAATTTCCTACCACATGCTTGCCTGTCCTTCTTGGGAGTTTTTTGACTAATGTTGGCTCCACAATATATGTATATTTTATATTTAATTGCCTTAACATCACCAATTAAGGGGCCGGGATGTAGGAGCCATAAGGCTATTTAATGCTGTTACTCAATGTCATTGATATATGTTATTATATTTCCGTACTCCCCCTGTGGTAAAGAGATGAACTGCACTCATGTTTGGGGATTTCCTGTAGGTAGCCATCTTAAACAGGAAATCCCCAAACATGAGTGCAGTTCATCTCTTTACCACAGGGGGAGTACGGAAATATAATAACATATATCAATGACATTGAGTAACAGCATTAAATAGCCTTATGGCTCCTACAAGGGTGTCTTGGAGGGGAGAGGTTTCAAAGTCACAACTTCTTGCTACTGGGGTTCCTCAAGGCTCAGTGCTTGGACCACTTCTCTTCTCCATCTACATGTCATCATTAGGATCGGTCATTTAGAAGCAGAGGTGGGACTTTCAAGTCACAAGCAAGTCTTCAAGTCATATCCCAAGTCCTCAAAGAGTTAAAGTTAATAAGATAATTAAGTGACTAATTAAATGATGATTGAGCATTAGTGATGAACACCTGCTATTAACAATCAACATCACTGAAGAAAAGAGAAACACAAGAACTACAACTGACTTCAGCCACAGCCTTGGATGGAATCAACTGTAAAAAACAAAAAACAAAACAAAAGAAAAAACACGATGCCACCATAATTGTGGTCAAGGTTTGCTTTAGTTGGTCTCTTGACCCTTTTACCAATTCAAAGCAGTTTGCTTCTAAACAGTTGCAATATTGTTTCACAGCAAACATTTGTGTATTGCTGAATCAAGCCCTAGCAGATTAACTTACACTTTCTGCTTATAACTCATGATAAATGAATATCATGAAGTGGTTTCTCTTTTTGGTTTATTGACCGTCATTCAAGTATTACTCAACAGCAAAAAAAAAAAAAAGAGATACTATGAAAGAAACGCCACTGTAATGCATCAATATTGGGGAGAAAAAAAAAAAAAACGTTATATTCTCAGGATTTTATACATGAACACTTATCATACGATTCTCAACAGTGGTGACAATAATTTTTCATACTGCAGTGCACGATGGGAATTTTTACTATGGTGTTACCCAACATGCATTGCAGCATGAAGCATTTTGTTGATTGCCACCATTGTTGAGATTCATTTGCTGGTTCTTGATGTCTGAGTGTGTCTAAATAGAACCGGAGGTCAAATTTGTATGTGCATTACACAGATTTCAAATTCATTCACTATAGCTATTAGAGCAGCACTTTTTTTGCATGCTGTAGTTTCACAGGGTTGATTATGAAAAACCTAACCACATAAATGAAGCAAAAGTTATTTTGATTGTAAGCATACCAGCTCATGATGACGGTCTCACCATGTGAAAACAGCTAAAAGCTGCTCACGGCATAGCACTGCTCTCTCTGCTTTACAACACCACATGTATTGCTACAAAGAGAGATCTAACACAGGAGTCAAGGGTCAAGAGCCCAACTAAAGCACACACTGCTCTCCATGATGGTGGCATCATTTTAACCAATAAAACATCAACATCTTATCCTCTGTAATTCTCAATAACAGCAGGTGTTCATCACTAATGCTCAATCATCATTTAATTAGTCACTTCATTATCTCATTAACTTTAACTCTTTGAGGACTTGGGATATGACTTGAAGACTTGATTGTGACTTGAAAGTCCCACCTCTGTTTAGAAGCATGGCTTTTCTTATCACTGCTATGCTGATGACACTCAACTCTACTTCTCATTCCAACCAGATGACCGACGGTAGCTGCTCGCATTGCAGCCTGTCTGAGTGACATTTCTAGCTGGATGAAAGACCATCACATTCAGCTCAACCTTGCCAAGACAGAACTGCTCGTGGTCTCAGCCAATCCATCACTTCACCACAACTTCTCTATACAGCTGGGTTCGTCAACCATAACTCCTTCCAGGACAGCCAGGAACCTTGGAGTTGTGATCAATGACCAGTTAAGCTTCACTGACCATATTGCTACAACGGCCCGGTCCTGCAGATTTGCCTTATACAACATTAGGAAGATTAGACCCTTCCTGTCGGAGCAAGCCACACAACTCCTTGTCCAAGCTGTTGTTCTCTCCAGACTGGACTATTGTAATGCGCTCTTGGCAGGCCTTCCCGCAAGTACTGTCAAGCCTCTGCAACTGATCCAGAATGCAGCAGCCAGAGCGGTCTTTAAGGAACCAAAAATAGCTCACGTTTCCCCTCTCTTCATCAGGTTACACTGGCTACCAATAGCTGCTCGCATCAAATTCAAGGTACTGATGTTTGCCTACAAGACAACAACTAGAACTGCACCAATATATCTAAACTCGCTAGTTCAAACTTATGCACCCTCCAGAAGCTTGCGTTCTGCAAGTGAACGACGCCTTGTGGTGCCATCACAAAGAGGTACCAAATCTCTCTCACGGACCTTTTCCTGGACTGTGCCCAGCTGGTGGAATGACCTCCCGATCTCAATTCGAACAGCTGAGTCTTTAGCCATTTTAAAAAATCATCTAAAGACACATCTTTTTCGCCAGCACCTGACCAACTAATACTAACACTTTCCTTTTCTATTTATTAAAAAAAAAAAAAAAAACTAGCTACGTGTACTGTGCTGGACTACCTGAGACTTGTCATGGCACTTGTATACTGCTCTCTCGATGGTCTGATTGCTTCTATTGTTCTCATTTGTACGTCGCTTTGGATAAAAGTGTCTGCTAAATGATCAAATGAAAATGTAAAAGGAGCTTGAGTTTGCATAGGTCTGCGACATTGCCATGTAACCTGCTTGCACATAGTAAATACACGTTTACATTCTACAGTGTAATTGGATTGTAAGTAGGTGTTATGTGGAATGTTCCAATCTCGTAGAAATAAGAAAAAAAAATGTGCTAAAGTAAGCTATATATTTCAGTAAGATTATCACAGGGAAATATACCACCAGTTTATCCCAAAAATGTATAAACTCAAACTAAATTGGCTTGTCAGTTTACACCTAAATGTCTGTTGTATGTCTCACTGAATATCAAGTAGATGCACAATAATCTCAGAAAAATTACATGAAAATATATATATATATTTTTTTTTTATTATTTACTTGCTGTTAGGAAGGAATACTTAGTTTCCTACCTATTTCTATTCTGCATTTTCGTTGAGGTTTATATGTTTGATTGCACTTACTGGTAATTATAATTATAATAATTTGCACCTCGCCTAAGAAGGAACCTGGGTCATTTGCATTGCTCCTTGCAAGCGAAGTGTTAGTTTCATCTTGAGCTATTTGCACTAGGCTATTGGCTTGGCTAATCAGAAGACGACTTTAACCGAGCAACGACACCGAGCCACACACTTAAGTATTATTTTTTTCCCTTCCCTTACACACTATCCTTTCCCATCCTCTTTCCTTCCACCTCTATCATTTGTTTCCAAAACATTCCGGTTCTCTGTTAACCACGCTCTAACATCACACGCAGACGGCAACGTAATCCTGCTAACCTGCGCCCTATCTCTACCTCTTCCACTACACCTCTTTCTTTCTCTGTGGGTCTCTGGAATTGTCAGTCAGCTTTCAACAAAGCTGACTTCATTTCTGCTTTTTCCTTAAAATCCACGCTCAGCATCTTGGGCTTGACTGAGACCTGGATTCGTCCAGAAGATACAGAAACCCCAGCTGTTCTCTCTAATAATTTCTCTTTCTCTCACACCCCACGTCAAGTTGCTCATTTCTAACAATTGGAAATACTCAACCCGCTCTCCCCTATGCAATTACAACTCATTTGAATCTCATGCCATTACTGTATCTGCTCCTTTAAAACTCCAGATTGTGGTCATTTACCGTCCCCCTGGCCAAATTCTATCCAACTTCCTAGAGGAGCTGAACGGGCTGCTGTCCTCTTTCGTGGAGGATGGCACTCCACTCTTAGTCTTTGGTGATTTCAGCATTCACCTAGACAAACCTTATGCTACAGACTTCCATTCACTCCTAGCCTCATTTGATCTCAAACGCCTTACCACCACTTGCACGCACAAATCAGGCAACCAACTTGATTTAATTTACACACGCAATTGTACTGCAGATAACATTCTGGTACAACCGCTACATACCTCTGACCATTTCTTCATTAAATTTACATTACACTTTGCTACTCGTGTGCCACAAACCCCCTACCGGTTACTTTTAGACGAAACCTGCGCTCCCTTTCTCCCTCCCATCTCTCCTCTGTAGTATCCTCCTCTCTTCCCTCACTCACCCATTTCTCATCTCTGGATGTGAATGCAGCTACTGACACTTTATGCTCTACCTTAACCTCTTGTCTAGACGACATTTGTCCTCTCTCCTCTAGGCCAGCACGGGCTGCCCCTTCTAACCCCTGGTTATGAAGAACATCGGACTAAACTCAAATCAAACGATCCGTCGGACCTGAGTAGGTATCAGTCTCTGCTCTCATATTTCTCTGCTGAAGTCCACACTGCCAAATCCTCACATTTCCACAACAAGATCGGCAGCGCTCCAGACATGCGTAATCTCTTCAGAACATTTAATTCTCTCCTCTGTCCCCCTCCACCACCTCCCACCACTTCTATTACAGCTGATGACTTTGCCACTTTTTTCACAGACAAAACTAGATCGATCAGTGGTCAGTTTTCACCTCCACGCACACAGGACCCCCAACCAACCACATCCACTGCTAAAACTCCCATCTTCTCATTCTGTCCCCTCACTGAGGCGGAAGTATCCAAACTTCTCCTCTCCAACCATCCTACAACATGTCCTCTTGACCCAATCCCCTCACACCTTCTGCAAGCAATCTCTCCCACACTCTTACCGGCACTCACACACATCATCAACACATCCCTCCTCACAGGCATCTTCCCCACTGTGTTCAAGCAGGCTCGGGTAACCCTACTGCTCAAAAAACCTACATTAAACACTTGTCTTATAGAAAACTACAGACCTGTCTCTCTCCATCCGTTCATAGCGAAAACACTTGAACGGGTTGTCTTCAACCAGGTCTCACTGTTTATTTCACAGAATGACAAACTGGATGCTAAACAGTCGGGTTTCAGGAGTGGCCATTCAACTGAGACTGCGCTACTCTCAGTCACTGAAGCCCTGCGAATTGCAAAAGCCCATTCCAAATCATCAGTCCTCATTCTGCTGGATCTATCTGCCGCGTTTGACACTGTCAATCATCAGATACTCCTGTCCACCCTCTCATCACTGGGCATCACTGGGATTCCACTTCGCTGGTTTGAATCCTATCTCACTGGTAGGTCTTTCAGGGTGGCCTGGGGAGGGGAGGTATCCAAAGCACATCGACTGGTCACTGGGGTTCCTCAGGGATGGGTTCTTGGACCCCTCCTCTTCTCCACATACACTACATCACTGGGTCCCATCATACAGGCACATGGATTATCCTACCATTGCTACGCTGATGACACACAGCTCTATCTCTCTTTTCAACCAGATGATCCAACGGTAGTTGCACGGATCTCAGGCTGCCTGGCGGACATCTCGGCATGGATGAAAGAACATCACCTACAGCTCAACCTGGCAAAGACTGAGCTTCTTGTCTTCCCTGCCACTCCGACTCTACAGCATGACTTCACGATCCAGTTAGGTTCATCAACAATTACCCCATCAACTTCGGTCAGAAATCTTGGTGTAATCTTTGATGACCAGCTGACCTTCAAAGACCACATTGCAAAGACTGCTCGATCTTGCAGGTTTGCACTATACAACATCAGAAAGATCAGGCCTTTTCTGACAGAGCATGCTGCACAACTTCTTGTCCAGGCCCTTGTCAATTCTAGGCTGGACTACTGCAATGCTCTTCTGGCTGGACTTCCATCAAACACAGTCAAACCCTCTACAAATGATTCAGAATGCAGCAGCACGACTTGTCTTCAAAGAGCCCATGTTACACCTCTTTATCTCCTTGCACTGGCTACCAGTCGCGGCTTGCATCAAGTTCAAGACACTGATGCTTGCATCTAGAATAACCACAGGCTCAGCACCCACTTACTTGCACTCACTATTAAGAATCTACATCCCCTCCAGAAATCTGTGATCTGCTAGTGAGCGACGCCTCGTGAGACCATCACAGAGAGGCTCAAAATCACTCTCCAGAACATTCTCGTTCACCATTCCTGGCTGGTGGAATGATCTTCCCACCCCTATCCGGAATGCTGGATCCCTGTCATCCTTCAAGCAACAACTGAAAACTCATCTCTTTTGACACTACTTGACTTCATCCTAAACTTAAAAAAAAAAAAAAATTATTTCTCTTTACTTATTCCTTCCATTGGTAGCTTGTACTTAATTGAGCAATGCCTGAGACTTGGTGTTGCAAGCACTTCGTCTGTCTGATTGCCTCTTCAAGATGAATCGCTTTATGTATTCCCCAGTTGTAAGTCGCTTTGGATAAAAGCTTCTTCAAAATGACTAAATGTAAATAAAAAGGATTTTTTTTTGTTAGTTTTTTTCCTTATCAATAAACCTTCAAATATGTTTTACATAACAGCAAATCACTCAAATTGAAATAGCAAAACAGTTCAGATTCCCAGCAGGCTGAAAAGGATATAGCGGTGACAGTAATGCATCCACAAAATCACCAGTTTGGCTAAGAATTCAGTTTGTCTTCATTTTGCTCGTGTCGACTAACTGGCAAAATACCGGAAGTGGTGCATTTCACGGACGAGAACCCATAAAACACATTATTAGATTGTTTTCCAAGGCTGCGTGATATATTAAACCCATTTAAAAACCATAATCATGCATAATTGTTAATTCACAAATGCTAGGATTTAATTAAATAATTATATGTGATGCAGTGCTGTAATTATTTACATGTGTGTAGGTTAAGTTTGTGCGTCACACAGCGGCTCCGTTCACAGTAGCTCCACATCTCTGCATGTTGTTATGAGTTTGGGTTTATTATAATGTTCATCTGGGAACGCAACGTGCACCATTTCATCAGATTTGTGAAGTAAATAATCATTTATAAACCTACACAAACACAGGAGAATACATAACGGTTTCAAAATAAAAGCTCAAACCCTCACTCTGAGTTTACACGTTTTGATGTCCACATATTAATTTAATTACAGTGGCTATAGCATTTCTGTCCTAAAGAAATGACCAAATATTAAAGATTAAGTGGACATTTAAATTAAATGTTGTTGAGTCAGTATTAAACAAGGATTAGATGCACAGTAATGTGTAAAAACAATCATCAGGCCATTGGCGCCCCCTGCAGGCCTGTGTTGTAGTGTGTAATCTACATTAGCTCTATTGTTTATAATACATTATGTATTTTAACAGTTTTGTTCAATAAAAGCATATGATTTCTTGCTTTTGATACTTTATTTACTATTACTATTGCATTATTGCTATTATATAGGTATTTTAAGTGGTTTTAAAGGCTATTGTTCACTTTCATCTATTTTTATTACCACAAAAAATGTAAATAGGGCCCTATGAAATACATTTTATTTCCAAATTCAGTTTTTTTTCTATTATCATTTTTCTATACTCTGTTTTAATGGTTAAATAAAATGTTATTAATCAAAAAGCCTGTGTAATTAATTCTGTGTTCCATTTGAATGGTTCCATTAAATTTTAATAATCAAAGGCATCTTCAATTTATTGATTTTTTTTTTTTAAAAGTATTTTTTTTTTTTTCTTTCAGAAATACTGCACATTTACCTTTTTCTCCTAAATAAATTCTGGTAAATACTCCTTTAAAAAGTGTTTTTTGATGATAATTGTGTTATTAGTAGACTAGAACACGTGGATATGTTGTCATTCTTACACTATAATACTGAACTGATTTCAGTGATTTGGACTGAGATGGACACTTGCTTCTTACACTCTATGTTGCACTTTACTTCTGCTTTAAAAAAGGATTTCATAGAAATAAGTAAAATTGTTGATTTTTGTGTGAAATTAATTGTTTGGATTAATCGATAAATTAGTCGATAGATTAATCAAAATAAAAATAGTCGTTAGTGGCAGCCCTAATATATATACAGTGCCCTCCAAAAGTATTGGAACAGTGAGGCTAATTCCTTTATTTTTGCTGTAGACTGAAAACATTTGGGTTTGACATCAAAAGATGAATATGAGACGAGAGATTAACATTTCAGCTTTTATTTACAGGTATTTTCATCTGGATCTGATACACAACTTACAAGATATCACCTTTTGTTTGAACCCACCCATTTTTCATGTTACCAAAAGTATTGGAACATGTGACTGACAGGTGTGTTTTGTTGCCCTGGTGTGTCCTATTAACTTATTATTCAAACAATAAATAGCACTGAATGTCTGCGCTCAGTTTCAGATCCATGCAGACTGCATTTATAGTTAGTTAGACGTGTAACCAACATGAAAACCAGAGAGGTGTCAATGGGTGAAAAACGAGCAATTGTGAAGATGACAGAAGAAGAAAAATCAATCAAACCATTGCACAAACACTGGCAATAGCAAGTACAACCATCTGGAATCTCCTGAGGTAGAAAGAAACCACTGGTGTACTAAGTAACACACCTCGAACGGGTAGATCAAGGAAAACATCAGCAGTTGACGACAGAAACATTGTGACAGCTGTAAAGAAAGACCCTAAAACAACTGTTAGTGACATCAGCAACAACCTCCAGTGGGCAGGAGTGAAGGTCTCGCAATCTACTGTTCGCAGAAGACTTTATGATCAAAAGTGCAGAGGCTACACCAGAAGATGCAAACCACTCATTAGCGAGAAGAATAGGAGACGAGTCTCAAAAATTCTGGGACAAGGTTTTATGGACTGATTTTATGGACCAAAGTGATGGAAAGGCTAAAGTTTGGAGAAAGAAAGGATCTGCTCATGATCCCAAACATACAAGCTCATCTGAAACACAGTGTACACAGGTTTACATTATAGTACACATTACACAGGTAATGTAATGGCTTGGGCTTTCATCGCTTCTTCTGGGACAGGCTCAATAATCTTCATTAATGGTGTAACACATGATGGCAGCAGCAAAATTAACTCAGAAGTCTTCAGAAATATTTTGTCTGACAATTTACAGAAAGATGCAACCAAACTGATCGTGAGATCCTTCATCATGCAGCAAGATAATGACCCAAAACATAGTGCCAAAACAACACAGGAGTTCATCAGGGCAAGAAGTGGAAGGTTTTAGACTGGCAAAGTCAATCTCCGCACTTAAACCCTGCTAAAGAAGAGACTGAAGGGAGTAACCCCCCAAAACTGAAAGAAGCTGCGGTGAAAGCCTGGAAAAGCATCACAAAAGAAGAATGCAAAAGTTTGGTGATGTCAATGGGTCACAGACTTGATGCAGTTATTGAAAGCAAAGGATTTGCAACTAAATATTAAGTCTTATTCACTTTAATTAAGTCAATCTGTTCCGATACTTTTGCTCACATGAAAAATGGGTGGGTTCAAACAAAAGGTGATATCTTCTAAGCTGTGTGCCAGATCCAGATATGAATACCTGGAAATAAAAGCTGAAATGCTGATCTCTCGTCTCATATTCATCTTTTGATGTCAAACCCAAATGTTTTCAGTCTACAGCAAAAATAAAGGAATTGGCCTCACTGTTCCAATACTTTTGAGGGCACTGTGTATATATATATATATATATATATATATATATATATATATATATATATATATATATATATATATATATATATATATATATATATATATATATATATATATATATATATATATATATATATATATATATATATATATATATATATATATACACAGGTGCTGGTCATATAATTAGAATATCATCAAAAGTTGATTTATTTCACTAATTCCATTCAAAAGTGAAACTTGTATATTATATTAATTCATTACACACAGACTGATATATTTCAAATGTTTATTTCTTTTAATTTTGATGATTAGAGCTTACAGCTCATGAAAGTCAAAAATCAGTATCTCAAAATATTAGAATATTACTTAAGACCAATACAAAGAAAGGATTTTAGAAATCTTGGCCAACTGAAAAGTATGAAAATGAAAAGTATGAGCATGTAAAGCACTCAATACTTAGTTGGGGCTCCTTTGCCTGAATTACTGCAGCAATGCGGCGTGGCATGGAGTCGATCAGTCTGTGGCACTGCTCAGGTGTTATGAGAGCCCAGGCTGCTCTGATAGTGGTCTTCAGCTCATCTGCATTGTTGGGTCTGGTGTCTCTCATCTTCCTCTAGACAATACCCCATAGATTCTCTGGGGTTCAGGTCAGGCGAGTTTGCTGGCCAATCAAGCACAGTAACACTATGGTCATTGAACCAGCTTTTGGTACATTTGGCAGTGTGGGCAGGTGCCAAGTCCTGCTGGAAAATGAAATCAGCATCTCCATAAAGCTTGTCAACAGAAGGAAGCATGAAGTGCTCTAAAATTTCCTGGTAGATGGCTGCGTTGACTGTGGACCTCAGAAAACACAGTGGACCAACACCAGCAGATGACCTGGCAGCCGTTGTCTCTGGTTCAGAAGTGGCTTGGTAGCCCTTTTCCTGAAGACGTCTGAGCGTGGTGACTCTTGATGCACTGACTCCAGCTTCAGTTCACTCCTTGTGAAGCTCTCACAAGTGTTTGAATCGGCTTTGCTTGACTGTATTCTCAAGCTTGCGGTCATCCCTGTTGCTTGTGCACCTTTTCCTACCCAAATTCTTCCTTCCAGTCAACTTTGCATTTAATATGCTTTGATACAGCACTCTGTAAACAGCCACACCTTTCAGTAATGACCTTCTGTGACTTACCCTCTTTGTGGAGGGTGTCAATGTTCGTCTTCTGGATCATTGCCAAGTCAGCAGTCTTCCCCATTATTGTGGTTTCAAAGAACAAGAGATACCCAGAATTTATACTGTAGGGATGGTCATTTATTCAAACTCAAATGTAAATATTCTAATATTTTGAGATACAGATTTTTGACTTTCATGAGCTGTAAGCTCTAATCATCAAAATTAAAAGAAATAAACATTTGAAATATATCAGTCTGTGTGTAATGAATGAATATAATATACAAGTTTCACTTTTTGAATGGAATTAGTGAAATAAATCAACTTTTTGATGATATTCTAATTATATGACCAGCACCTGTATATAATCTCTCAGTTGTTGCTGTTGCACTTTATTCATAAATTATGAATTATGAAAATTTAGTATTTTTAGTTTACCCTGAATAAACTTCTGAATCCCGAACTTGACCAAACAATAATCAATCAATAATATTTATTTAAAATGTTTCAAGTTTTCAAAATATTCTGTCATCGGTTAACTTTTTCTTTAACTGTGTAGCATTAAATAATTTCAGATGTTTGCTAAAATAGTTGGATGTGATTCAGTCCTGTCTAGAAAATGTTCCAGCAGCCGTCACTGATGTATTTTAATGTGTAAGAAATGAAGATATTTCTGTTCAGTCCTGAAGCTGTGTGTGACTCCTGTCAGCTTTAACAACAATCACCATCAGTCTAAAGCAGGAGTATTCAATTACACTCCAATAGAAATACATATTAACACAAATATATATAGACGTCCAGTCTCTAGATTTCCTTTCCAGTGGAGGTCCGTAAAATGTGTGTATATATATATATATATATATATATATATATATATATATATTAGTGGTGGGCCGTTATCGGCGTTAACGTGCTGCGTTAACGTGAGATTCTTATCGGGCGATTAAAAAAAATATCGCCGTTAATCTATTCTCAAAGTTGGGTTGGGAGCTGGGTCTATACTACGCAAGCTATGATGACTTTCACCTTGATATTTTAGCGTGGATGTATACCTAGCCGAATTGCACTGTAGGGGGCGAGAACGAGTCTTCGAACCTGTGTGTATGCGTGCTAACATGGATGCAGCTATGAAGCCGCCGTTTGCTTCAGGGAAAATTTATTTTTAAGAAGCTTCCCAATGGAAATCGGCAAGTCATTTCTGTCTCTATGTTACATGGTGGCGCTCTCTGTATCGCGCGCACAGCGGAGTTCCGCCCCGGTTCGCACACACACACACACACACACACAAACGTAAGCGCACACACAAGTGAGCACACTCCCACTCCTATTTGTAAATATTAAGCCGCAAAACGTCTATTTAAATATGACTTCTGTGTGTCTCTGTGTTAATGTATGGTTTGTTCACTACTCATACAGAAGACCGCGTGGCGCTTGCGGCGATATTAACGTCTGTCGTCTCACTAAGGACATAAATACTTCATGAGCATTCGAGCGTTTCATTTGAGAAAAACTATCCTCATGGCAACCCGTCAAAATAAAAGTTCGGTTTCACTTGAAGATATTGGGCAGAACGTAATAGGCTACTACTACTAAAACTATTAAAACCTTATCTTTAAGGAATAATCATACAATGTCTTCGATGTTATTATCAATATTAAATTCTCGATGACTGCTAGTTGTTTACTACTAGTAGTAAACTTATTCTGATCTACTTGGCAGAATTCAAATGAGCCATTTTAATCTAGATTAATCTAGATTAATTCCAAGATTACAGTGAGATTAATCTAGATTAAAAATTAATCTATGCCCACCACTAATATATATATATATATATATATATATATATATATATATATATATATATATATATATATATATATATATTTGTTAAGGAAAATGAGCAATTGTCCTATTGCAAGTTTGCCTTTTTATTTCTTTAATACCTTTTTATTATAACAAGTTATTATATGTGTTTGTTTATTAAGAAAGACACCACATGTTGTTGTATTCATTTTATTGAAAGTGGTTTATTAAGAAGGACACCACACATGTTATTGTAATCATTTTATTGAAAGTGGTTTATTAAGAAAGACACAACACATGGTATTGTATTAAGCATTTATTGAGAAAGTGTTATAGCATATATCAATAGAAAGATAGTCAGGAAAGAAATATGTATTAGCCAGAGCTTTAAGGAAAGGAATGTTACCGTGTTGCAGACGCAGCGAAGGAGACATCATAGAAGAAGGTCCCGGAGAAGAAAAATGAGAAAATGGAGGACTTTATATAGGAGTCTTCTGAGGGAAATTCAGGGGAATTCCAAAGACCTCATGACATCAAGACATTGGAATCCACCTGCTGTCTATAAAGGACTGAAGTACGACGAAGAGAATGAGATGCTGGTTCTACGTGACAGCTCTCCGGTGCCAGCGGCCTTGCCAGAGATGCCTCAAGAAAAACGAGCTTGCAAACCTTAGTTTTTGTTTCTGTTTTTATATTTTATTTGTAATGTATTTAACCTATATACAATAAAATTATATTTAATTATAACTAAGAAGCTCGCCTGCCTGAAGAGTCTGATTTATAGACTTGAGCAAGAACAGACCACGGAGAAGTCTTCTGAGACCTATTTTGTGAGTATGAAATTTAAATGCTTATAGGATAGGACAGATTCGACTTTCTTTACCTTACCTGAGAATAAATAAAATAAGGTAGAAGGTGTATAGAATTTAGCACCGTAAAACAATATATATATATATATATATATATTTCGAGCTGGGCAGCAGTAATGCTTTGTAAAATAATAAATAAATAAAATAAAAACTCAGCAGGTTGAGCCTAATTAGATATGAATATTAAGAGATAAGATCAGATGTTTTATCAGGCTATTATTATTTTTTACCTTTAGATACATATACAAGGCAGAAGGTCATGTGACTGAGGAAAGATACTGTATGGGGTTCAGAGTTTTTATATTTTGTTTAAAACAAACATAATCAAAACACTCTCATCATGTGCAGAAAACAAGGATATAGTAATTTCAAACTTTATGTTGTCTTTCCTTGACATCTACAAATAATTTCCCCAATTTTAACAAATATATATTTATTTTTAAATGCACTTAAAACCTGGTTTGAACGGTCAGAAATAACTATATTTGCAGCATTGTTGTTTTCTGCAGTGTTTTAGTGAAAGTATGGATCTGTTTTGCTGCTCGCTGTGTGTCACGAATCTGGTCTGCACTCCCGTTCATTCACCACTAGAGGTCACCCGCTCACCACATGGACTGCATTTCCCATCAGCCATCTCACCAATCACACACACTATTTCAACCCTGGACATTCTCTCCCTCGTTGCCGAGTATTGTATGCATTATCGCTGCTCTACGAAGTCCCGTTGGTTTCCCTAGTTTTGCCTCGCCTAGCCTAGCCTTGCCTTTGTTGGATTGTGTTTGCCCCTGCCTGGACTATCGCTGACGTTTTGACTACCTCTCCTGTCTCGCCCCCTTGGATACTGTTCGCCTATCATCGACCCACGCTTGTCTTAGATCACTCTTCGTCTCGTCCTTGTTATACCTGTTTGCTGTTATTTGACCCTGCCTGTACGACCACGTCTCTTGCCAATAATAAAGTCTGCAAATGGATCCGCACACCTCTCGTCTCGTCAGCCCCGTAACACTGTGATTCTGCTTCTGTTTTTAAAATTAAAGCATCATTCAAAGCTCTTAATGATGCTTTAGTGTCTTTATATGGAAGCAACGCACACGAGAAGAGCTTGAATGAAGTGTGTTTGACTCTAAATATATATAAATATAAATGGAAAATATATATTTCAAATATACATGAAACCAAGCTGAGGTCTGGACCTAAAGTTTGCATATTTAGAGAATTTGTATTTTACTTCTTGAGTAATCTATATTTATCATGCTTTAGTTTCCTCAGTAAATCACACATCTGAAAAATCAGATTTATCTGACAGCTAGATGGTGCAGAGCATCACTGTCAAAATATGCATTTAATTTCACTTGTAGTTTTTTTTTTTTTTTTTGTATTGCTTACTATCTCTGAAAATATGGCTCCTTTTCTCTAAACTCTACACACAAAACCACAAACTCTACACAAACACAAAAGCTTCTTTCAAAACAGTTTTAACTTTTATAAAACTTGCTTTTTCACTCTACACACAAACATCAAATGATCATCCATACACACACCGAACTCCACACAGATGTGAGGAATGTAAAACAGGACTATCTTGTGTGTGTGTGCACTCAAAAAAATGATTCGGTCTAAATTTACATTTTATGTAATTCAATTGCATAATTTTCCATCCATTTAGATTACATAGTTTTAACATAAACAAATCAATAAACTTAATGTGAGTCATATGCATCAGTCATACGTGAATGAAACAGCTAAGATTTATGTAATAATTCAAAGCAAAGTCACCACACTGCTCAGTGTTCATGTGTTTCCACACTACAGAGTGTTCAAGTAGAATTGAAGCAGTGCTGGAGTTAAGAAGATAATTATGTGATGATTGATCATTAATGATGAACAGCTGCTGTTATCAAGAAGAATCACAGAAGGAAAGAGAAACACAAGAACTAGATGCGTTATTGTTTTGTTTGAAATCACCATCAAAGAGACCAGTGTTTCCTTTTATTGGGCTCTTGACCCTTGACATTTTGGTGTTAATATTACACTGGTTGCTTTAATTGTGGGATCATTTAAAACACACTTAGCTTAACCAGCGAAGCCAAGTGAAAAAGAGTTGTGGGTAGATGATCCACTAACCTCATTTCAAGTCCAATTTCTGATTATATAGACATTATACTGTTTTAGATATTTCCGTAGCTTCATATCCTGCAGTATTGCAAATATCAGATCATTTGAATAATGTATAAATCACTTTGTGCACATAAAGTTTTCATGTGTAGCAATACAAAGACCACAGACATCAAGAATCAGTATATGAATCTCAACAATGGTGACAGTCAAGAAACTATTCAGATGAAACTCTGAACATCACAAAACAAGCTACTAAAAGTCACAACTATAACAGCATACGTAAAATAAAATAGTAAGAATAAAAGAAAATAATCAGACAATTCAGCTGCGTTGTTTATTCATGCTGCAATGCATGCTGGGATACATGGGAGAGTCTTGTACTATGCTGGTACCCAGCCTACATTGCAACATGAAGCATTTTGTTGACTGTCACCATTGTTGAGATTCATACGCTGATTCTTGATGTCTGTGGTCTTTGCATTGTTACCGATGAAAACTTTTTGTGCACAAAGTGATTTGTAAATTATTTAAATTATCTGATTTTACAAGACTACTAGATCTGAAGTTATATAAAAAATCTAAAGCAGTACTACATCCATACAATCAGATGTTGGATTTGCCCACAACTCTTTTTGTTCTTTAGCTTTGCTGGCTGAGCTAAGTGTGTTTTATATAAACACACAGTTAAAGCAACCAGTGTAATATTAACACCAACACGTCAAGGGTCAAGAGCCCAGAGCCCAACAAAAGGAAACACTGGTCTCTTTGATGGTGATTTCAAACAAAACAATAAAGCATCTAAACCTCTGTTAATTCTCAATAAGAGCTTCTCTAGAAGTCTGACAGAAATAAAGTGAATCTGGTCAATCTGATGCTGTATGTGGAGTTGTTTAATCATATCTTGCGAGTCTTCTTTTATTTCAGTTGATTTCATCTTCGACTGTGGCTGAAGTCAGTTGTAGTTCTCGTGTTTCTCTTTTCTTCGGTGATTCTTCTTGATAACAGCAGCTGTTCATCATTAATGATCAATCATCACATAATTATCTTCTTAACTCCAGCACTGCTTCAATTCTACTTGAACACTCTGTAGTGTGGAA
Source organism: Onychostoma macrolepis (assembly GCF_012432095.1). Taxonomy (NCBI): domain Eukaryota; kingdom Metazoa; phylum Chordata; class Actinopteri; order Cypriniformes; family Cyprinidae; genus Onychostoma; species Onychostoma macrolepis. The sequence continues at coordinate 1,705,649 of NC_081155.1, forward strand.
ACACATGAACACTGAGCAGTGTGGGGACTTTGCTTTGAATTATTACATAAATCTTACCTGTTTCATTCACGTATGACTGATGGATATGAATCATATTAAGTTTATCGATTTGTTTATGTTAAAACTATGTAATCTAAATGGATGGAAAATTGTTATGCAATTGAATTACATAAAATGTCAATTTAGACCAAATCATTTTTTTGAGTGTGTGTGTGTGTGTTCAGTGTTCAGTGGAGTGTGTGTATAAGCACAAATACACTGTATATACAGTCTGTCTGCACAACTGATGAACTTTACACTTACTGAACTGAACTGAATCAACACTGAACTGACTCGAGCTCTAGAATCACACTATTGGCTTGTTAGAGCTGCTTTACAGCACAATCTCAATCTGTTACTGCTTTGAAACAATCTGTACTGTAGAAAGCGTTACAGAAATAAAGCTGACTTGACTTGTATTCATGATAAACCCACAACCGCTGCTTTACACAACACTAGTCTGCACTGTTTTAGGCCTGACAGGGTTTTTCACAGAGTTTTGTTTGGGCTCCAGAAGTCTAGGACCAGCACTGCTAGTGAGATCTGAATCACTGGTCGCTCTTCAACAGCTTTCACTATATTAGTGAACACATTTGAGAAGAGTGAGGACAGTCTGGACTTTAGCTGTAAACACACACAGACATCTTCACTGTTGTGTTGTTCTTGATGTTTCTCTCTTCTTGTGTTTAGGGGCCTGTGATCTCACACTGGATCCAAACACATCAAACACTGAACTCAAGCTGTCTGATGAGAACAGGAGGATCACACATGTGTTTGAGCGTCAGCCGTATCCTGATCATCCAGAGAGATTTGATGAATGTCGTCAGGTTCTGTGTGCTGAGAGTCTGACTGGACGCTGTTACTGGGAGACTGAATGGAGCGGAAATAATGCTGTAATATCAGTGTCATATAAAGGAATCAGCAGGAAAGGAGGATGGAGTGATGACTGTTTGTTTGGATGGAATGACAAATCCTGGAGTCTGGACTGCTCTAATAACAGATTCACTGTCCGTCACAATAATAACATCACTGATATACCTGCTGACCGTTCATCCTCTAATAGAGTAGGAGTGTATGCGGACGTGTCGACCGGCTCTCTGTCCTTCTACAGTGTCTCTGACACACACACACTCACACACTTATACACACTCACACACTTACACACATCCAACACCACATTCACTGAACCCCTCTACGCTGGATTCAGGGTTGATTCTGGTTCTTCTGTGTCTCTGTGTGATATTAAACGATAGACTCTCTGTAAATCTTTCTGATGTTCACATGCACACAAACTCATCAAATCCCACATCATTTAAATTTATACTAATTCATAATTAAGCCCACCGGCAACTATAGTAGCCGCAGTTTATAGTTGTCATTTTCCTTTTGTAAGTATTTTTCTAGATGTTACCCATGCTTTATTTCTCAATGACATGCAAGCAAACAACCAAATAAAGGATTTCAAGGGGAAAAAAACAGGTATTCACTTCCTTCCTGTCACATGAGGCTGTCAACTTCCTACCCCTACTTCCAGGAAGCATGGCGAAGGCAAACCCTCCCAAAGAAATGTCATTTTCATGTTACTAATACATATTTTTTGTTGACATGTATATCTAGATAATCATGAAGGTCTCTACACTCAAAAAAATGATTCGGTCTTAATTTACATTTTATGTAATTCAATTGCGTAACAATTTTCCATCCATTTAGATTACATAGTTTTAACATAAACAAATCAATAAACTTAATGTGATTCATATGCATCAGTCATACGTGAATACTGTGAATTATTACATAAATCTTACCTGTTTCATTCACGTATGACTGATGCATATGAATCACATTAAGTTTATTGATTTGTTTATGTTAAAACTATGTAATCTAAATGGATGGAAAATTGTTACGCAATTGAATTACATAAAATGTAAATTAAGACCGAATCATTTTTTTGAGTGTAGAATCATCCAAACAAAACAAATCTTACGGGAGATCTATAGTTTTTTTGTATACTTAGTCAAAAGTCCAAGCGGCAACTATACTGTGTTAATAGGTTTATAAATCAAAGTTATTGGTCTTGTTTAATGCTTTTTGCTTTCATAATGTCCCACCTAAATCATAACTTAACCCTTTAACTGACATCTCTACTGGACAGTAGACCTTAATTTGATTAAGGATAATGATAAAGATGGAAAGATAAAGAGCTAACACATGGAATTAATTGCTGTAGATTATCTTTTTCTCCCTTTTATGACATTATGTCTTGTAAGGGGCAAAATATTGAGGCCCCTTTATCCAGTTTGGATGCGTTTCATTCTAATTGGTCAAGGACCCTAATTCTTTTTATGACTAGTAGCTTATGATTCCATTATAATGTTGAAATTCAGACAAGTAATGAGTTTACATTTGCATTATTATATGAAATCACCTACTACAGTCAGCCATTGAATACTATGGGCCTAAAAGAATGCGGCATTTTCTTTCAGGTATACTTTTTTATTATATAGATGTAATATTTTCTTCATTCTATTTATTTTTAATTATTTATTTTCATTTAACTAACACACCTCTAAGAATGAAAATACCTACATTTTCAATAATAAGTAAATAAATATACGAACAATCATGGGTGTAGCTTACACATGATAATTATTTAAATAAGAATATATTTTAAAAGGAATATTATTAATTTCATGAATATCAATGACTTTTTTCAGGGTTAATCCATTTGACCTAATCAATATGTGCCTATTCATAAAATATGTGATATTTTACATATTTACATCACAAAGTACAGCATGCAAACAGAGGCGGACAATCCAGGGGTCAGAAAGTAAAAGTCCTGCCATATGTTTATTCCACCCATGAACTCAGCAGCTGATTTCACCAGAGGAGGAACCACGTCATTCCTTTCAAGTCAGAAACGAGTCTCAAGTCAAATCCCAAGTCCTCAAAGAGTTAAAGTTAATGAGATAATTACGTGACTCATTAAATGATGATTGTGCATTAGTGATGAACACCTGCTGTTATTGAGAATTACAGAGGATCAGATGTTGATGTTTTATTGGTTAAAATGATGCCACCATCATGGAGATCAGTGTTTGCTTTAGTTATTACAAGCTTTTACATGTTTTAACTAGGACTGTCAAATCGATTAAATTTTTTAATGAAATTAATAACATGATATCAGAGCCCATAAGCTTGTGGGCAGCACTCCAGCTTGGTGACCAAAGTTTGAGTCTGGAAATCTCTCCTGACTCCATTCTCCACTTCTTCTCCTACCGCTGCCTGTTTCTGCTTAACTGTCCTGTTATAATAAAGGCAACAGGCATTTACGCATGGTGTAGAATAACTGAATTCATTTTAAATCCTGTTTTTTAAGTGATTGTGGTGAATGTACAGCTCTTTATGATAACGGTGTGCTTTGACATGGTGGAGCGACAGGTTCTTCAGGGCTATCTGATGCTCTGTGAAGCTGAATGCTATGATTTGTGTTGTTAAGTTCATAGTTAGTGCTCACTGAAACTGTCTGATATTGTTTTATTGATTAGCATGTGGATATTTAATTTCCCTATTGTAACGTAATGTAAGGTTTTATCCTTCATTTCCTTCATCGTAGAAATTCGGTTCTGATCTGATTAATTGATATTAATCAAAATTGTATCATTTATACCTTATTAACGACTTGACCAGCGAGTATCAATACAGTATATTTTAGCAATTTGGCTTATTGTTGATAATAATACAGAATTGATTGGGAAATTTTGCTTGAGCAACAGGTAACACGATCTATGGCAAATAATTTAAGATTTGAAAATCATTGCACCAGACTTATTCATTTAAAAATGAATCGAGAGTTTATTTACTATTCTAAGGTACAATACAAAACAAAACACATACACACAAACACATACGTTATGGCAAGATAAAAGCAGTTTGAAGAAAGTTAAGCTATTCTCTTTTCCTGAGAATAAAGACGACCTTGGGACGTCACAAACAGAAGACTCGACTTCTCGTTATGTTTTAACGATTCATTCAATTCAACTCAGCGAATTAAAGATTTGTTTGTTTTACTTGCTTTGAGTTGAAGTTGAAGGCTGTTCTTCTTAAGGTTGGTTGTTGCTGGAGAGAAGTCCCGAATTTTCTCGCTGATGTGTTGTCGCGTGACGTCACTCGGGATTCCTCCTTTTGGATTTGATGGCTTCCTGGCAGCGCGCGAATAGCGAGTTTGAAGTTCTTATGCGGCGGCTTTGCAAGTTTTCTTTGGTCAGACGTGGACAGGGTGTTGAAGTCTTTTTTGAGATGATCAGCCAGATGTTTCACAGCACGATCAGGGGCCAGCGCCCAGACTTTCAGTCAAGTTTCCTTGCAGTTTCACCAGTTGTTCAACCCCAGTTGTTGTTCTTCTTTGCAAAGTTGGGTGTCTGTTCTTATCGGACAGAATTAAGTCCATCCTATTCACTGTCTGACCCAATCACATTGTCTCTGTAGGGAGGAGCCCCGCCCAGCACGACTTCTTTTTCGTGCATACATTATCTGCTAATAAATATGTCACATGTAGGAAATATCCTAGCAGATTTCTATAAAGTGTTATAATCATACCTTATGATGCTAGAACTCAACATTCATCCTATTCAACATTCAGCTTATCGCAATCAAAATAACGTTTAAATCAATATCAAACATGAGGCATCTGTCATATCGAATACCTATAATTTTACCTACTAAACGGGTTAAGTCATAGATTAAAATATCCTAAGTTCTAATAACCACAGCAAGATAACACGAAACATAAAATACCACATTCATATAATTTTATTGTCTCTTGAGTATATTGCTTTAATAGCAGCAGTCTTTTCTTGATTGTCCTTTCTGGCAAAGTCCATAAAAGTTTGGGTGCTTTCTGGAGAAGAAAAGAAATGAGGCGCATTCCTTTGGAAGGCAGTAAAGAAAAGGGGTTTTGTTATGAGGTCACCAGGATGTCTGTGCTGTAGGTTTGTTGAGGTCTGGTTAACATATATCTGTCTTTCCTTGTTGATACCATCATTGAATTACGGTCAAAAGCAGTCAGGGGACTCAGGGAGGGTCTGTGCTGGAGCATGTCCAGATTCCCCGTGCTTTGTACTGTCTATTTATTCGACTTTATTTATGGTAAACTGGTCAGGAATAACATTGAAGATTGGTTCTTCAAGGGATGGCCAGATGTTCTTCTCCCAGATTCATGAGATGATAAGGAGAACAGACAGGAAGCTTAGTCAGATACTTTGGGGCGTTGAGTTGGTCATTTGTAACTTTTACGAGCTGATGATGGAAGATCAGTTCCAGTGGAATGTTCTTAAGTTAAACTCATGTGTGTGCGTTCTTTTCGACCAGGTTCTACACTATTATTCTTGTGATTCATCTGCGGACTCAGCTCTGTCTTAAACACATCTCTGTATGTGTCTCCTTCACTTACACTGAGTTTCTGAACGCACAGTCTGATTGTGTTTGTGTTTGTGTAGCTTGAGCTAATCGTCATATGCTCAGAGCTTTGGCTCGGGCAGGCGGAGGAACATAAAGACGAAACACACTTGGACAGAGAAGGTGAATCACGCTCTTGATTGTATTGTGTTTTAATGAGTAAAAAGGAAGCATTATCTTTGCGCTATGGGCCAGTCTGAGGCTTGAGTAGAGGAGATTTGTGGGTAATTTGAGGTTCAGCGTATGGAGTCTCCAGACTGCAGATCAGTGTTAGCAGGTTAATCCCAGAGCGCCGCCTCCTCACAGCTTCACGCTCTCTTCAGTGACAGTCACTCTCTCGAATACACACTTGTGCCACACTGCACTCAGATAGACAGGCTTTACTTTAAAACTGTGTTCATACTTATGATAGTTGTTATTAGGAATGGGTCATATATTGAATATTCACAATAAAATCAGGCAAAATCATGAATGTGGTGGTAATTTTAGTGTTTCTTCAGTGTTAGCACAGTTAGAGTTGGTATGTTTTTATACATCTTTGTGAATCAGTTCATACTGTTTCAGTGAAATGATTCAAAACTCTGAATCAACGATTCATTTGCATAATCACTGAAAAATATTGATGTATGTTGATGGATCAAGAATGTATTGTTTTAGTAAAAATATATGTTCTGTAGGTAAATAATGATATTTTGTACAGATCACTTTTATATTTGTGCCAGTGGCATGCAGTGGTGTTCAGAATATTTTTTAATGAAAATTCATGTTCATGTGCATATAATAAATTAAAATAATTAAATATCATTCTTCATATAATTTTTAATTAACCAACAATGTGCAAAACATGCCTTAATTATTTTAAACTAGGTTTTTACAGAATTTTAGTTTTTAAATTAATATTTTCATTTACTTGGCTACAGCGTTTAAAAACATGAGCCTATGAAGCAATCTTAGGGCAAGATTTGTCAAGATAACTGTAATATTAATCAAGACTGTAAAATATGAATAAGATTAAGCTGAAGAGCGATCATCAGAGACTATGAAGATGGCGTTCTAGCTGACAGTGAGGCAGAACATGAGGTGCAATATTTGTCTGTGTAATGATATTTTTTATATAACTGGCATATTTGCTAACAGAAGAACTTGATGTCTTGTATCTCTCTTCTATCAGGGGAAGAAAGCAGAGCTGAAGTCCTACATCACTGAGCTCAGTAAAGAGTTCTCCATCTTGTCTCAGTTCACAAGCTTTGTCTCCATTGAAGAGAGGCTATGATTGCTGCTAATGTAGAGATTTGAGTGTTTAAGTCACTGACGCTAAACAGAATGAAACAATAAACATCCAGTTCCAGAATTAATGGCAGATCTGTTGTGAGTAGCTCGCTGTTATCCTCAGAAATACAACATTTGCAGCTCGGGTAGTGATTGACTGACTGACGCTGGCTCTTAATCACCAATTAATATATTTAAATCTGTAAAAACAGTGTGTGCTAGCTAGGTATGCCATTATAATAAATAGTTCACACATAAATAAACTGTTTAATATTGATAATAAAGAATATGCCATGAATTAATTTCTGTGAATCGTCTTAAACTGAGTGACAATAAAAATAGCAGCTAATGCCCTCATGTGCTCTTTGCAGGAGCAGAATGAGCTCAACGCTGGATTCACAGATATTCCTGAAATCATATCCGAGGAGGATGTGGATATTTTGCTATATATGGGCCGGACTGAAGAGAAGATCAAGACTGCGCTTATTATTGGTGCTGAAGATGATGAAGTATCGTAACAACAAAATGGTTTATTACAGCTGTTATGATGTCATGTAGTGATAAAAGTTGACATCGTTCAGTATTCAGCTCTTCAGTCGTCACAACAATGATTTATTATTATTTTCAGATGGATTCAGAGGGGTGCCGCAGTAGCTCCTCCACATCTGAACAACTCCTGGGTTCTGCTCGTTTAGCAGCTGATGATGATGATGATGATGATTCAGAGGATGATTATGGATCTATTAATGATTTTGACAGGCTTCTCCCTCCAGCTGCCGCCCAGGTGAACGCCTCAGTGCCTCGTCTACTTGACCTTCCCTGTAACACTGGAATCCCTTCAGATTACAGCCTTGATTTCCAGACAGACACGACTCCCGTAGGTGCCTCAGTGGATGCTCTTCGTCCTCATCTCATTCGTGATTAATGGAGCCTCTCTGCAAGCGTCTCAGTCCTCCGGCCACCCAGCTTTCCTCTGACACAGAGTTCACCACCCAGCTTTGTGCCTCAGCTCCTCCTGTCTGTGCAGATCCTCCTCATCCTCCTCGTATGTGTTGTGTTTGGATATAGGATGGATTCTGGGAGTGCACTGACAGGCTGAGCAGCTTCCTCAACCTGGTTGTAGACTTTTTTGCCAATGTCTTCTTTAAGGAGAAAGGCATCCGTTCCTTTGGTAAGAAGATATTTTACATCCCTGTTGCTGGTCTGGACCATATTGCAGCTTATTCTCAGCAAGAACCTCCCACTTAGACAGAACGAGACGTCTAACTGACAAGTAACGTGACCAATCACAGTTTGTACCTTGTGAACACAACTGTTTCCAGACGGACTGAGAAAAACACCTGTGTGCCTTTACTGTGTAACACCAGCCAATCATAGCAGAGCTTGCTAGACTGAGGAAGTGCTTTCCAGTTTAAAGTGCAATATGCATCAGACTGTCTCTTAATATCATTTAAAATATAACTGAATCTTCTTCAGATTACTTCTTTGAGTCAGAATCAGTTAATCGGTCACATGTTTTGTGTGTCAGGTGTGAAGCTCATGCTGAAATCCTGCGGCTGGTGGTGACTCTGCTGGTGCTGCAGCTGATCCGGGTGAAGAAGCTGCTCGAGTCTCTCCTCCGACTAACAGAGTCCCAGGAGCCCAGGTACCAGCACACGTCCTCATGCGGTGTAGTGTTTTTAGATCCATAATCTTCCGTTCAGAGCGATGTACTGGGAGGCAGTGAAGAGGGCCGTGGCCTGGGATCGGCCGGGATTGGGAATCATCTACACGTCAACTACTGGGCTGTGATTCTCCACACCCATATTCCCCTCTCAAACCTGTTCTGGAGAGACGTATGGGTGGATCAGTCATGTAGAAACTGCACAAACACTTGTCTTTATGTGCCTTATAGAGATTTATAGTGCTCTCAAACATATATTCAGACGCATGGACTTCATAAAATGCCTGAATTTCATTGCATTAGAAAGAAACTAGACTAGACATTAGACATCCAGAACTAGACATTTTTCAGTTATGTTTAATGAAACGTGGCAGTGATTTTTAGTGGAAGTCATTTCTCCTCGAGTTCACACAGATGTCCGAGCAGAGCAACAAACAGCTGTAGTTCATCACTATAATCATGACACGGTATGCTGTTTTATCATTAAAAACTTACATATTTATGATATTTACGTGTGCATGTGCTGTTTTTTCAATAAAGTAAAATAAATATAAATATATTGTTACAGTAAATATTAGAATCTCAAGGACAGACAGTCACAGAATGTCTTCTGTTCAGTGTAATCACACATGCACACATGTTCGTTTTTGTGAAAAAAAAGTGGGGACATTCCATAGGCGTAATGGTTTTTATACTGTACTTACTGTATGTGCTATTGCCCTACACCAGGGGTGCCCAATAGGTCGATCGCAAAGGCAATGCTGGTAGATCGCGCTTTAGGTCAGTGGTTCTCTACCGGGGGGGAGCGAGGTAACTTAAAACTGTAATATAATATTCACTAATGTTATGACTAATATGTTAAATAAAGTAAAAATATATAAATAAATAACACCACCTCTCTCTACGTATTCTGTGTTTCGGAGCAGCAAACCGCTTCTCATCGTGCTGTGTGAAATACAGGCTGAACGGCGGCTTAAAACCGCTGTATGAGCATATGATACACAAAGTAAAGCTCTCGGCTGGATAAAAGAAGCCAGTATCACACTAGTAGCCTAAAGTTTTAATGGATGACGATTGTAATCAAGTTAAAGATGATTACAGTGACATAGGTGCATTAGGTGTGCGTTGTGTCCGTTATTTGATGCGCAAACGAACCGTGTATGTCACTATAACATCATATTTCTGCTTGAATACAGCTCAATATATTCACGTAGTTGAATACAGCGAGTGTTTTATAACGGATGTTTTGGATAAGTTTGAGAGGATCAGTGGTGTTCAATAACATACGGGCATCAAACGCTCCAAACAGCTTGTTCTGACAGAGGAACTATTCACTGATGGCGTCGAGCTGCCTTTAGATCGCCGAGTTCAGAATATACATACTTTTACATAATTTTAAGTTTTTTGCAAAGTATGTTTGCAAAAAAGAACATGGAATGTTTAAATCCATCTTGAATTTGCTTTGTTTAAAAAAAAGTTATATGAAAAACAGGTTTTAGTGAATAGAAAAGTTTGGGCTTGCAGTATTGATTTGGAGAGGAGGGGGTCTTGGTTGAGAACCACTGCTTAAGGTAAATGCAGGCACGGTTCTATGGGGATACTAAGAATTGAACATTATTTATTTATTTTATGATTAAATTTAATTAATGCAATATAAAGAAACATCCAAACAAGCTTTTTAATTTAGGCCTATTTATTTTATATGAATTTTATTATTTATTTATTTTTCACTTGGTAGATCTCCGTGAGTTTCTCATTTGAAAAGTAGATCCCCACACAAAAAAGTGTGGGCACCTCTGCCCTACACCAACCCTACACCTAAACCTACCCCTTACAGGAGACTGTGCATTTCAACTTTCCCCAAAAAAACCTCACTCTGTGTGATTAATAAGCGTTTTGAAAAGTGGAGATATGGGTTAATGTCCTGAGATGTCACCTTCACCTTGTAATACCTGTCATACCTTTGTCATTATACACATCTATGTCCTGACTTTTCACAAAAACGCGCGCACACACACACACACACACACACACACACACAAACAAACACACTCAGGGCCGGACTGGGATGCAATTTCAGTCGAGGAAATCTCACACTCATCCAGGTCAGACAGAAAAAAAGGGGCAAAAATTTTAACTTTTGGTGTACAACAGCTTGTCACTGGAGCTGCCCCCTTAAAATGACATCTTTGTACCTTTTTTACTCCTAATAGGTATATATCAGTACCTTAGAGTAGTAATTCGTACCCTTAAGGTACTAATATACGACATACTGACTATGAGAAACTTTTCAAGTATATGTCGACTTATTCTACTAACCCTAAACCTACCCTAACGGTCTACTCAGAGAGTTAGTCGACATGTAGTTGCAAAGTTTCTTAAGTTAGTAGAACAGGTATAGAAATGGGCTATGTACAGGTGCCTTTGCACGAAGTGAAATTAAAATCGGATCTTATCTCTGGCACTGTTAAGTTAGGTGTTCGCAAACAGTTGCCTGTTGCTGGAGTAGATATTATTCTAGGAAATGACCTTGCAGGTGGCAAAGTTTTTTCTAGTCCAGTAGTGATGCATACACCTGTGATGGAGGAGCAGTCAGGTTTAGGAGTTGATTTTCCTTCTGTTTTTCCAGCATGTGCTGTGACACTGGCTCAGACTCAAAGGTTTCATGAAGTCGTTAATCTTTCAGAGTCATTTTTAAATGCTGAATCCAAGGTTGAAGAGTCCAAGTCATGTGAGACCGGTAAAGTGACAGAGACGGCATTACTTCTGGAAGCTCCTTTTAGTGTTGGCAAGGATAAGTTGGTGGCTGAGCAAAAATCAGATGTTTCCTTAGCAGAATGTGTTGAGGCAGCGACTTTTGTGAAAGATAGAGTAGATGCTAAAGTAGGTTATTTTTGGGAGAATGACGTGTTAATGCGAAAATGGAAACCGCGTTATGATGAACAAGGTTTGTACAAGACGTTTCAAATTGTGTTGCCTGCTAGCTATCGTATTCCAGTGTTAAAGTTGGCACATGAGAATCTTATGTCGGGTCATTTAGGAGTGACAAAAACTTTTCGCCGCATTTCTAAATACTACTTTTGGCCCGGTCTTCGTTTATCTGTTGCTAATTTTTGTCGTTCTTGCGACTTGTGTCAACGCATTGGGAAGCCTAATCAGAAGGTGCCTGCTGCCCCTTTGTATCCCATACCAGTGATAGAAGAGCCGTTTGAGCGACTCATAGTTGATTGTGTGGGTCCGCTGCCCAAGTCTAAATCGGGGCACCAGTATGTGTTAACAATTATGTGTGCTGCCACTAGATTCCCAGAAGCCATTCCTTTGCGTTCGTTGAAAGCACAGACAGTGGTGAGGGATTTGGTTAAGTTTTTTACCACATTTGGTCTACCGCAAGTAATACAGAGCGATCAAGGAACTAATTTTACTTCCAAGACTTTTGAGCAAGTTTTGAAGGAATTAGGAATCGAGCATCAAGTTTCTAGTCCTTACCATCCGGAATCACAGGGAGCCCTGGAAAGATTCCATCAAACCCTTAAAACTATGATTCGTGCATACTGCTTGCAGACAGGAAAGGACTGGGTGGAGGGGCTGCCTTTATTGTTATTTGCGGCCAGAGAAGCAGTTCAGGAGTCCCTGGGATTTAGTGCCGCGGAATTGGTGTTTGGGCACACCGTTAGGGGTCCATTAAGACTTCTGTATGAACATTTGTTGACGAAAAATCTGTCCTCTCTCTCTCTCTTGGATTATGTGAGTTCCTTTAGAGAGCGACTTCATAAAGCGTGTGAAATAGCTAAGGCTCATCTATCTGTTGCTCAGGGGAAAATGAAGCAGCAGTTTGATAAAAAGAGTGTGAAAAGGAATTTGCAAGTTGGTGACTCTGTTCTTGTGCTTTTGCCTGTATCTGGTGCTCCTTTACAAGCAAAGTTTTCAGGGCCATATGTCATTATTCAAACTCCTGATCGTCGATGTAAAACTAGAGTTTGTCATGTAAACATGCTGAAGACTTACGTGGAGAGAGAGTCGAAAATTGCTCCGTCTGTAGACACTCCATTAGTCTGTCCTGTAGTCACTGCAACTATAACTTGTGCTGAAAAGAATGATGGTGAGGCTCAAATGTCCACCCCTCATTTGAATAATTCTAGCATTTTGGGTGCCCTACGCAGTTATCTTGTACATCTATCTGAAAAACAGTATGAGGATGTGTATAATTTGATCCAGTCTTTTCCCTCTCTGTTTTCTGATGTACCTAGCAGAACGTCGATATTATGTCATGATATTGAGGTGGGAAGTGTATCCCCTGTGAAGCAGCATCCTTATAGGGTGAATCCGAAAAAGCGTGAGATTATGAAGGCCGAGATAGAATATCTGTTAAAACATGGATTAGCTGTACCAAGTCAGAGTCCATGGAGCTCTCCATGTTTGCTAGTTCCCAAATCAGACTCCACATATGGTTTTTGTACGGACTATCGGAAGGTTAATGGTCTTTCCAAACCTGACTCCTTCCCTTTGCCTCGTATCGAGGATTGTATTGATCGGGTGGGTGCAGCAAAATATGTGACAAAGATTGATCTGTTAAAAGGGTACTGGCAGGTTCCTCTCACGCCACGAGCTTCAGAAATCTCCGCCTTTGTCACGCCTGATAACTTTCTTCAATATACTGTACTTGCGTTTGGGATGCGAAATGCACCCGCAACGTTTCAAAGACTTATGCAGAAGGTTCTATCTGACGTACTGAAGTGTGATGCATATATAGATGATGTGGTACTGTATTCAGACAGTTGGACTGAGCATTTGACCAACCTTGAATTATTATTTACCCGATTGTCTGATGCTTCATTGACTGTAAACCTCGCAAAATGTGAATTTGCGAAAGCGGAGGTAACCTATTTGGGAAAGAAAGTGGGTTATGGAAGTGTAAGACCTATAGAAGCGAAGGTTTCTGCAATAATGGATTATTCGGCTCCTTCTAACAAACGAGAGTTGAGACGTTTTCTTGGAATGTGTGGGTATTACAGAAATTTTTGTCTCAATTTCTCTAGTGTTGTAACCCCACTGACTGATTTACTCAGTGATAAAAGGAAATTTATATGGTCTCCTGAGTGTGAGCGTGCTTTTTTGTCCGCTAAAGATCTTCTGTGTCATGCTCCCATTCTTAAAGCTCCGGACTTTCATTGTCCTTTCAAATTGCATGTGGATGCGAGTTCAGTTGGAGCAGGAGCTGTATTGCTACAAGAGGACAATATGGGTATTTTTCAAAAAAATTCACAAAGTGCCAAAGTAATTACAGCAAAATTGAGAAGGAAGCTCTGGCGTTGGTGCTGGCGCTCCAGCACTTTGAAGTTTATGTGGGAGGTAGTAGTGTGCCCATTATAGTATTTACCGACCATAACCCTCTAATATTCCTATCCCGTATGCGTAATGCCAACCAACAATTGATGCGATGGGCTTTAATTGTACAAGAGTACAACTTGGATATTAGGCATCAGAAAGGCATTGATAATGTGGTTGCGGATGCACTGTCTAGGGTAGTGGGCGAGGAACCATAAAGGTTTAATAAGGGGAATATAGGGAAAAGTTTATTGGTGGGGGTGTTACGTCTAAAGACGTATTTATTTTTGTATCTATTGATATAAAGAATGTTGTTGGTGCTTGTACTCCTGCCCTCTTTCTCTCCCTGTTCTTCTCTGTTTGTGCCTGATAGGCTAATGATGATCATCTGCGCTCATCCACCTGTGTGCGCTGTCCACGCCCTAATTGGTGCGTGTTCGCCGGCTTCCAGTATAAAAGGGCAGAGGGAGCGTGGAGGAAGGAGAGAGACATCGCGGCGTTTGAGATTGTTCCGCTCTCCAAGCCCTTGAGCGCTTACTGTGCCCTTGGTTGTGTTGTCATAATGATTTCTGAATTAATAAGTTGATTAAGAATTAGTTAAGTGATTGGGTAAGGTAGGGTGGAGGATACCCATATGTTTTTTCCTGTTTAATGGTTAGTTAGGGAGTGAGGGATGATATATGTTGTTTTGTTTATTTTCTTTAATGTATAGGTAATTTAATCTTTTCCCTTTCTTAGGTAGAGGTATTGTTTTGATTTTCTTTTGTTTGGGCCCTCCTCCCGAGGTAATGTTTCTTTGATTGTATTCTTTTCTGTTTTTGAATTCTTTGATGGAGTTAAAATTAAAAGGCACCCAAGCCATTTATAAATTGAAATTTGTGTTTGCTTGTGACTTTTGGGCCTGGAGAGCGGGAGATCCTCAAGGTCTCTCCACATATTTTGTTCGTCGTTCCGTCACCCCTAGACAGAAAAAGGGGAGGACGTAACACAAGAAGCCACTTAATTTACGCACATGGGCAGAAAAGGGAATCACACAACTTCAGCATATCTTTCATAATAATAACCTGGCCTCATTCTCCCACTTGGTCCAGAGATACGGCATTGGGAACAATTGTTTTTTGGAATACTCACAAATCAAATCATCAATTCAATAAAAGATCAACACTAGGACAATTGATCTAGACCCCCAATATCAGCGCTAATTAATATATCTTCAAAAAAACTACTCTCCAAAATACAGAATTATATCAAAATCAGACAATACATTAAGTCTACCAAATGTTAAGTAGGAATCAGATTTATCTATTGCTCCCGATGCCGCCTTCTGGACACAAATCTGCAAAAATATTTACTTCATGACGGAAAATGCCAACCTTCAACTAATACAATATAAAGTACTTCATAGATTTCACCTTACTGGACGAAAATGATTTAAAATGGGTTTTACTTCAGAAACATGCTCACATTGTACACAAAACACCCCAGCCACCTATCTTCACGCCATGTGGCATTGCACCCCAGTTAAAGAATTTTGGGTCACTATCCAACCTTATGGGATGTCACGTCCCATTATCTCCCTCCCTCTGTATATTAGGTGACATATCCATAATCAACTCAAACGATACAGATAGTAAATTACTCCTAGTGGCTCTAACTGTCGCCAAGAAAACTATCCTCATGAACTGGAAATCAAGGAACACCATACATATTACATCTTGGAAAAACTTACTACTAGAGTACATCTCCATGGAAAACCTGTCAACTTCCACTCAAAATAATACAATAGAATTACACCCCTCTTTGTTATCTCTCATAAACTTCCATCAATCATGAATCCGTTGACCCTCTTTGTCTGAAGCCACCCACAACGACACACCATTCATCAATATCTACACAAGATTTGTGGGAGGGGGGTTAGGAGGAGGTAGCAACAGTGGCTAATATCAAACTAAATTAAAACTTATAAAAGATTAAACTTGTTAATTTTATTATTATTATTATTTATTTATTTTCTTTCCCTATCCTTTCTTTCTCTCTTTCTGTTCTCCTCACTTTCGTCGTGTTTTTTATTTTTTATTTTTTTATTATTATTATTATTTATTTTTCCTCTCTCTCTCTCTCTCTCCCTTTCTCTCTTTCTTTTCTTTTCTTTTCTTTTCTTTTCTTTTCTCTTTCTATTTTCATGCCTCTGGGCTTCAGTTGGCTGTGGCATCTCAGTTCCTGCCCTGTGTGGTTCGGTTCAGTGGTTGGTGGGTGTGCTGTGGGGCCGGGAACCTTGTGCCTCCAACCTGTACCAGCTTTGCCCTGGTTTTCTTGCCTCTGACAGGTCCGGCACTGCATGCATTGCTTATTTTAATGCATCACTAGACGATATACACACATCTATTGTAAAATAAGTAATGAAAAAAAAAAAAAAAATTCTTATATATCAGACACACACACAGGGTAAGTGAGACATGAGCATGGGGGCCTGGCCTGGTTCCACGCTGCACGTCACGCTTTTTAAATGCATCATAATACATATACATATGTAGGGTAAGTATGTTTGTTTGCATAATAAAAAAAAAAAAAGAAATTATACAGAATAATATATTGTGTAAATATATTACAATATTGCCACTTTCATATATTGAAAAATATGTGACAATATATTTATGTATATATCACAATATATGTAATTTTAGATTCAGTAATAGACTTTATAATATATTGATAAAGATATGGTACTGTATGCGTATAAATATATTGAATATATATTTACTCATGCAGTATATACACACATATATATGGAAATATATGTTTCTTATTTTTAACATTCTATCATTTATGATATACATGTTTCATATTTTAAAATATAGTTAGTTTACAAGCGCATAAGCACACCTGCTCAACTAAACACGTAGTTAACAGACTATCACTGTGCTGAAAAGTGCACAGTGTGGGATTACAAATTTATTTAAATGTTTAATTTAGATTCCAATGTAATAATATACAAACTGAAGAAGTTATATACTGTGTATTTAGCATTTATGGTGAATCATAAGATGAATCATAAGATGAACGACTGTGATATACAAAGTTTGTAGCAAGAGGTTGTCAGTTCCTGTTCTCTTATTGTAAGTGAAATGAGCCAGACGACGGAGACTCTTGCCTTTTGTTTGTAATGGCTCTTGGTGCCCCTGCCCCAATTTTTGGGCAGTTAGGCTGATTAGATTAGGAGTGGTTAAATGGGGCAGGTTGCTATACCTGAATACTTCATTTGCATGCTTTGTTTAAGGTCGTCACCCAGGTGCTTTGTTTCCATTCCTAAGCACTGCCCCCCAAATGTATTTAAACTACAATGTATCACTGCTTTTAGTAGAGACTTGGATGACTACAGCGACGCACAGCGAGTTCTCAATAAAGAGTAACTTCTGTATGAAAGATATCCCAACGTCTCCTGGTCTCTGCTTCGTAGAAGATAAAAGTTCACAACAACAGCCATTACTTTTTTAATAAAGTAATATATAATTTAATGGTGTTTGGCCAATCATCATCCTGACTCTGCTCTTCAGCTCAATGCTGACCCCACAAACTTACACATACTATAAATCCTTTTACATTTCAAAATAATATAACATTAAACACTAACAGATCTCCCCCATATTAATATTGAGCAAAAGCACATGAAATAACACTTATTTTTAACATTTTTACTCTCCTTTAACAGTCAGAAGCAAAGCATGCTGGGAACAAGAAGATGCTCAGTGAATGTGTGTATATATGTGTGTACGTATATTCACATTTACAGTGGGTACGGAAAGTATTCAGACCCCTTTAAATTTTTCACTCTTTGTTATATTGCAGCCATTTGCTAAAATCAAGTTAAAGTTCATTTTCTTCCCTCATTAATGTACACACAGTACCCCATATTGACAGAAAAACACAGAATTGTTGACATTTTTGCAGATTTATTAAAAAAGAAAAACTGAAATATCACATGGTCCTAAGTATTCAGACCCTTTGCTGTGACACTCATATATTTAACTCAGGTGCTGTCCATTTCTTCTGATCATCCTTGAGATGGTTCTACACCTTCATTTGAGTCCAGCTGTGTTTGATTATACTGATTGGACTTGATTAGGAAAGCCACACACCTGTCTATATAAGACCTTACAGCTCACAGTGCATGTCAGAGCAAATGAGAATCATGAGGTCAAAGGAACTGCCTGAAGAGCTCAGAGACAGAATTGTGGCAAGGCACAGATCTGGCCAAGGTTACAAAAAAAATTCTGCTGCACTTAAGGTTCCTAAAAGCACAGTGGCCTCTATAATCCTTAAATGGAAGACGTTTGGGACGACCAGAACCCTTCCTAGAGCTGGCCGTCCGGCCAAACTGAGCTATCGGGGGAGAAGATCCTTGGTGAGAGAGGTAAAGAAGAACCCAAAGATCACTGTGGCTGAGCTCCAGAGATGCAGTCGGGAGATGGGAGAAAGTTGTAGAAAGTCAACCATCGCTGCAGCCCTCCACCAGTCGGGGCTTTATGGCAGAGTGGCCCGACGGAAGCCTCTCCTCAGTGCAAGACACATGAAAGCCCGCATGGAGTTTGCTAAAAAAACACCTGAAGGACTCCAAGATGGTGAGAAATAAGATTCTCTGGTCTGATGAGACCAAGATAGAACTTTTTGGCCTTAATTCTAAGCGGTATGTGTGGAGAAAACCAGGCACTGCTCATCACCTGTCCAATACAGTCCCAACAGTGAAGCATGGTGGTGGCAGCATCATGCTGTGGGGGTGTTTTTCAGCTGCAGGGACAGGACGACTGCAATCGAGGGAAAGATGAATGCGGCCAAGTACAGGGATATCCTGGACGAAAACCTTCTCCAGAGTGCTCAGGACCTCAGACTGGGCCGAAGGTTTACCTTCCAACAAGACAATGACCCTAAGCACACAGCTAAAATAACGAAGGAGTGGCTTCACAACAACTCCGTGACTGTTCTTGAATGGCCCAGCCAGAGCCCTGACTTAAACCCAATTGAGCATCTCTGGAGAGACCTAAAAATGGCTGTCCACCAACGTTTACCATCCAACCTGACAGAACTGGAGAGGATCTGCAAGGAGGAATGGCAGAGGATCCCCAAATCCAGGTGTGAAAAACTTGTTGCATCTTTCCCAAAAAGACTCATGGCTGTATTAGATCAAAAGGGTGCTTCTACTAAATACTGAGCAAAGGGTCTGAATACTTAGGACCATGTGATGTTTCAGTTTTTCTTTTTTAATAAATCTGCAAAAATGTCAACAATTCTGTGTTTTTCTGTCAATATGGGGTGCTGTGTGTACATTAATGAGGAAAAAAAAGAACTTAAATGATTTTAGCAAATGGCTGCAATATAACAAAGAGTGAAACATTTAAAGGGGTCTGAATACTTTCTGTACCCACTGTATATGGGAGCGTCTATGAGCAATATATACTCAATAAAGGATCAAACAATATGAATATTAGATGTATCTTTGTCCTCATTTCTAAATATATTTGTATGTATCAATATATAGTCATATATTGTCAATGCATATACTGCTGTATATTGAAAAATATAAGCACAAGTTTCCAATATATGGAAATGTATTATGTAATATCATTATATTTTGCAGTATATTACCATATATTTTAGTTTCATAAGGGTTCAGTATTTGTGTCTTGTTTTCCAGTACTAATATCTAAACATACTTCAATCAAGACATGTTTACTTGAGATGCAAAAGTAAATGTATCTTGTTTTCTGAGAGTTTGAACTAAATTAAGTGAGTTTCTGCTTGAAATGAGAGCAAATATCTGTCAGTGGCTCTGAAACATGTTTTACTGATGAACTGATTTTTATGACAGATGTTTGTTCATGTTTTAATCACAAACTCACTTGATTTTGATCAGTTTCTCAGAAAACAAGACTACTTCTCTGGCAAGTAAATGTATATTTTCCTCTAAAGGTTTTAGACGTTTGAACTGGAAAACAAGAGCAAATACAGCAGAAGTGCTTTACCTTCAGAAGTCACTGACCTTCATAAACCTGTCTGCAGTATCTGTATCATGAATGCAGTTGTTATTCTTTATACGTCGTCTCTTCATATCCAGACTTTCTGAGATTCTCTCATTTCATTCTTCAGTGTTCACATCTCTCAGCAGGAGCAATTATTGTGTGTCTTTATGAGCCACGAGCGTTAACCTGCTCAGTGTCTGTTTCTGTCATCAAAAACCTGCGTTTCTTTGTCTTTTATTTCAAACACAATCAGCGGTAGATATATTATGGTAATATATGGTGTAAGCCTCTTTGTGCGGTATATCTCATACGGTTTATTTATCTCAATATTAATTTACCATTAATGAGGAACGAAATACCTTCTTAATGTTTGTTTGAACTTGAGAATGGATCCAAACAGAACTTATTTCTTCACATTTGAGCTACACAGAGGATGATACCTTTTAATTTAGGGCCCCATGAAATCATAAATTTCAATTTTTTTCTGCATTCTGTGTTTTGTGATTCAGTACAAGTTTGTCATAAACTTCAATCTAATGAAATGAATAATAAAAAAAAACTTTAAAAATGTAATCGGTCTCTTAAAGTGAAAATAACAATTAATTTACAACAAAGCAACAAAGCATTTTAATTTCTTTGTCAGAGAAGATGCTGCAGAGCTGAACTGTATGAATGAATGAAAGATTATGTTGGTTGTGATTGTCACGGAGTCACAGCAGATCCTGCAGCTCCAGACACTCGCTCACAATCCTCCGCTCCTGTCAGCTCTCATCAGGACACACATATAAACCACCACCACGCTCTGCATCAGCGTCTGCTCTTCTTCATCATCATCTTCTGTGTTCATCAGTTCAGTCTCTATTACTCATCGGCTCCTGTTTGCTGCTCCATTGATTACCTGTTTAATAAATATAAATGTAATATTGTGGACGTTCCTGTGTTGTCTCCTGTTCTGCTGACAGAGGACCAGACTGACCAAGCAATGACCCACTGAAACGCCAGCTGCTCTCCTTCACTCTCTGCCTCCATCCGTCTCCTGACCCGTCCAGACACAGACTCTGTTGAGGCGGAGCAATGCAGTGCTTTTCTACTCCAGTGTTCCCTATTCTACAAATCACCTACAATCTCACTCCTATCAGATCGATCAACTCTTCTGGCTCCAAGACAGATCCTCAGTGAGCGAATACACTCTTCAATGAAACTGCACTCATAACTGCATTCCAACAAGGGCTAAATCCTGACATTCGTCTCCAAATGACCATATGATGATACTGTGGGGCTGGAGAATTTCATCCAACGGGCCAAAAGGACAATTGGTGTAAGTTTGGAGTAACTCTCTGCACCTTTGATAGTAAGACCGGTTAATGACACTGCAGAGGTTCAAAAATAGGATCAGTTGTGTCCATAGATACTTATCCATGTGGTGGCTTTTCCAGAGCATCCCTGGCTGGTACAGAATGCAGTGGACACCTCAGATGAGGACACTGAAGATGTGGAGGAGATGATCAGTGCTGCTGATGACGTCCAGCAACAATCTGAACATTCATGAAGTGCATCATCATGCAAACCAACTACTTCTGGAGTTCAAGACCAGGATCTTCCAGTTGATTTAACCAAATCTGATTGGATGCTCAGTTTAGGAACGAGTCAGCGCTCGAGAATTAAAGCCAAAGTGATGAAACCTAGTAAGTAAATGAAGGCAGCACAGACAGAAGGCTGTTCTAACATTACATGATCTTTCCAATATGTGAATATTTTCATAACAATGTGAGCCAATTAAAATGAAGATACTGATACTCAAAAGATAGTGATGTTCAAAATGGCAAGCAAGCGCTGCTTTGTTTACGTTTCGTATATCTGTGTATATCTTGTATATCCTTGTTTCAGTTTCTGCTTTAAAATGATGAATATATACTATTGATAGCTGCAGATATAGACAGATAATTCCTCTCACGCAGACGCTGAACACGTGTTAGTTTGCAGTCAGCTGTAGTCTGTGCGGTGTGTTCAAGCGCAGTTTTTTGGTCAGTTTTTTTGGACAACAACACCGTCGGCTTTTGTCGCCGCTAGTTCTTTGGAGACGGCTTGGTGTGTCCTGGCCTTAAGAAAGACGTTCTACCATTTCAGCGCTTTAAGACAGAACTCACACAGTGTGGTTAGCACCCATCCATCGTCACAGCACACAGCAACCGGAAAGTTTCCTTCAGTGTAAAATCTGAATAAAACCCTCTGATCTGTGAATGATCTTAACACCAAATTTATGCATTAAACATAACACACATTCACATACAGCTTGTCAACGCCCGTTTTACCCTATAATTTTAGTCAATCTCACGAGACGGCCGGACATAGAGAGCATCGGCCCCCAGGACGCCCTCGTTAGTGTGAGAGCAAGATGGAGATCATTGCCACTGGATTTTGTGATGGTATCCATGAACATAGTTTCAGTTATTTGACACGCTAATGATTATAATGGTAACACTTTGTTTTAACAATACAATGCAGCTTAACATATTTTTTGTATTCTTGTAGCAGTGGAGCCAAAATTAACTGATGTTATTCTAAACAATTATATTCTCAGATTCATCCAACAATCCTTTCTCGAGTCCACTGATGTATTCGGCATGTGCTCCTTGGATTGGAAACAAACACACCAGAACCAATGACAAGCTAACAAAAACTGAAGTTTTCAAAGGTCTCTCTCAAAGTGAAAGCTCTGTTTACACTCAAAGCCAAGAAGTGATTTTACAAATACTGGACTCTAGATCAGGAAGTATTTATACTTCACATTAGCATGCAGTGTGTTGCTATGAACGTTTCTCCATGAACAACACTAACAGATAGTAATTTCTCCACAGCACAAAACACAAGACCTGCTGAAAACATGCAGCTGTCTTTTAGTGTCAACAACTGGCTCACAAACAGACCTTAAACAGACTGGAGGAAGTGTCTTTTGTGTAGGGAAATGTCTTACTTTTCTTATTTAATTTCCATCATCTATGCAGAAAGCATGTGTGTAATTTGTGATTCTTGTCACTGTGACACAGGTTCAGTATTACAGGCTGCACTCGTGTGTTGTGTATTATGCATCGTTATTATGACGGCAGGTATATGCACGGGATGCTCTCCTAAGCTTTAAATATCACTGTGTGCATCTCTGACATCGCTGGGAGAGTTCAGAGTAAATCTGGAGTGGATGAAGAACATCAGGAGGAAACCAAGACTTGCAGAACAACCCAAAGAAATGGACTAATTCTCATCTCCAAACCTTGAGACTAGGACATCAGACCAAAGCTCACTGTACCACAGATTTCACTAAAAGCACCCTGAAGAGAGACGGCATCATGAGGACAGAATGGCAGAGCTGTTGCTGTTGAGAAGAGAGAGCACGATGTGATCGCTACAATCTCTCGCTACGCCTCGCTGAACCACGTGATCTGAAAACACCATCTCTTGAAGAACACCAGCATGATAATGTAAGCACCAATTACGTTACCTAATGATTTTAATATTTAATTGCTATTTAATTTACTAGATGACTTAACTGTCACATATAGATAACTGTCACCTTATATAAGATATAGAAGTACTATACATGCTGAAATACATTACATATATATGAATACATTTTCTCACTATATATCTTCATATTTAGCTTTAAAGACTAAATTGTCGGGTTGCACAAAATGCATCAGAAACCCAGAATATAAATAACTGCTTCAGAATCTGTACTTTTCTTACACTAGTTTTAATCATATTCATAAACAAACAACATCATGTGATGAGACACGGGACGCCTCTTCATTCTGTGTGTGAGTACAACTCTAGTAGCGCTCAATACACGAGGAACAACATGAGATTATACAGTATATAGATGTGCTTTGTCTGCAGTGTTATTATAGACAAGTCTATTTTACATCTGTGACTGCTTTTAAATGGCTCTTTATTGAATTTCTTCTACAGGTTTTTGACGAGACAGAAAAACAAATAAGGATTTATGACGACAGAGCATTACATTAACATCTCCCTCAGACATGCACATTCTGAACTAATACATTATAGTGTTTTTACACAATTATATTTAATGACTTGTGTGCAGTCTACTTTAAGTCTGTCTGGTTAAAGGTGAATATTGAGCTATTGTGTGAAGCGTTTGGGACAGTCACTGTATTCGGGGTAAAACTGACTGAATGATGTATATTGTGTAAACTGCTGAAGAACAGAAGGAGAGCAGGGTTTCTCTGTCGTTCGTTCACACGCATCTGTCGGATTGGCCTTCAGCGGAGGTTTCTGTCACTGATTATAGGTTTGTTGTTTTCATCCTGCTTCACTCTTTTCTGCAAAGTGTTCTCCTTCTTGTTGTTTGTAGAAATGACAGTCCTAATGTTAAAGGACTGACAGTAATATTCAGACTACTGCTCATCTTTGGTGAATTTCTCTAAAGCTGCACAAACACTATAACTACTAGAAAGACAGTCACATCAGTCCTCTGCTCTTTGAGATGTTTTTACAACATTTCACATCCTTACATTTCAGCTGCAGGTAGATTGAAGCCGCAGGCCACTGCTGCGTTAATAATGCTTACTATTTCAGCAAACTACACTAAGTATTAACTGAGTATTAATGACACTGATATTGATTACAGCACATACGTGTAACTATATGTGACAGTTTTGTACATTTATATTAGTATTATTCATTGTTATTAAAGTTCCTTTACCTTCATTCAGAGCTTTATTCAGTCCAGACGAACCTGAAAATAATGATTCAGTGCTGCAGACAGAGACTGAAGAGACAACAGTGTCATTGTTCAGTTCAGTTCAGTTCATCACTGCTGGAATGAGTTGAATTCATCATTAAAGCGTCACGTGATCTCGGGAACGCGCTCTGCAGGTAGAACAGGTGACGCGTCTTTCTGCTTCAAAAACAACAGCGATGAGAAGACGCCATTAAACATCACACTTCTCGGTCAGTTCAGTTATTTTATTCTGATATCGTGTCATATTATCGCTTGTGTGTCATTATATTCCTGTAACTCTCCGAGAAAGAAACAGATTCCTCAGTTCTCTCGATATCTGTCTTATTTTCCACAAAAAACTTCAACCCAGTGAGGAAAACAGTATTACTAATCAGTTCTGAGCCCAGACAGACTGATCAATATTATTATTATTGCTTATGTATTATTATTATTATTGTTATTATTTAATAATGTTTACTCCAAACCGCGCCAGCGGTACTTTCGGTTTAAGCTTGTGAGAGAAATATAGGTTTATAGGCTGGAGATTTAATGATGGTGATAATAATTAATAAAGTACTATATTTGAAACTGAATATAATGTGTATTGGGGAGAATATTTGCTCGTTATTATATTGTCTAATTTCACCAGAAGATTTAAATAAGTACATTGGTTTACTGGATATACACGTTTTAATATTTAGAGTAAATGCAGTTATTCAAGTTTTAAAATATTATTATAAAATATTAATATGAAAATATTATTATAATAGCCTACTACGTATTAAATAAACGCACACGCGCGCGCGCACACACACACACACACACACATATACATTTCAGCTGAAGATACTTTCACTTTTGACAGCTTTTCTCAAAAACTATTTAAACAAACAAAAAAAATATATATATATATATATATATATATATATATATATATATATATATATTTGGAGCACCTTTGTTGATTTACACTGAATATATATATATATATATATATATATATATATTTTTTTTTTTTTTAAATAGTTTTGAGAAAAGCTGTCAAAAGTGAAAGTATCTTCAGCTGAAATGTAAACTGATCCTGGCCTGCAGGAACACAACCATTATGTGACTGAAATGTCATAAAATGGTTTAAAGGCACAATGGGCTTTTAATAAACCTTCACTGTCTGTTAAAAAGACCATTATAGCTTTAAGAATAATGAATCTTCTGATCAAATCTTTCTCTTTTTTTACCGAGACTGATTGACACACAGGCAGCCAATCAGCATCCGCTGATCCACGTGCAGGCAAACATCCCGCCCACAGCGCTCCGTGTGAAGTAGAGAGAGTCCATCGGAGCTAAACTTTGCTGTTGCATGTCTTATATAGTTCTACTCATTTTTACGGGTGTTGTGCGTCTATGCAACAAAAAAAAACCCACATAAACCCTTGTAATTCACTGAGTTGTTGTGGTGACAAATAAATGGGTTACTCCCATATTTCAACCATCTTTGACCAAGTCTCTTACCGGACAGCCTGTGGCGGGTTTCAAACCTAACCAGCAATTTAATAAATGAGATTTTGCTATTAAAGCTAACTCATTTTTTCACTGTCAGTGCAGAAGAAAGGTGAAATTAGTCTTGAAATCAGTGCAACACGAGAAGAGAAAACAGAGAAAGTGCTGCTGATGTTCACTTTTCCCAGAAAGATAGAGAAACTTCAGCACCCATAATGCACTGGGCTGCTCGTCCTCGAGGCTCCTCTGTTAATCTGACTGTTAGTTAGTGGGATAGAAAAAGTACGATCTTGTAGGAATCTGTGGAGGTCCAACATCTGCTGGAATAAAAAAAGTACATCAAACCACTTTTTTTACATATAAAGATTTTTATTTAAAAATATTAATTGTTCTGCTGTTGATGGACTTAGCCTTTCTCCAGCCTTTGAAAAAAATCCTCTCACAAAAACCCACGAAGTGAAGATGCGTTAACTCCACTTTTCTACTTTGTGGGAGTTAGGTTGAGACAGATGTGCGATTGTGTGATTCGTTCCCGACCCTGTCAATCAAACGCAGATTCGGCAGGTATGCCACGTCTCGAAACACTTGTGACACGCCCCGATGCTTCGATCGCCTTAGTCACGTGACATGAGTGTTTCGAATCGCCTTAGTCACGTGACATGAGTGTTTCGATCGCCTTAGTCACGTGACATGAGTGTTTCGAGTCACGCCTCGGAGCAGTGTTTCCAAACATCTGCGCTTCGGGATCTCAACACTGTGTCAAAACATCAGCTTCGCGTCAGCCATCCCTACTTATCCCTACCTTTAAGACTTATATTACTCAAATATAATGTCAAATACATTTCTCAACAAAACTGCACTGCAAAACAAGCACAAACATACACAAATACAGAAAAACACTTGGGTAAAGTTGGTTTTATATTCGCACATTCGGACTTCTGCATTCAATTACTCTTTTAATCACACCACATGGACATTCAGCGGACATTCACAAGTAAATATGACATTAAAACAATACTTGGCCATTTTGATCGATTCTGAAAAAAAAATTAGTACAATGATGTCGCTGATTAGAATTTGCAAAAATTACTTTATTGCACATATAATTAGAAAGTTATTGAACGCGGAAATGTGTGAATGTGCGAATATAAAACCAACTTTACCAAAGTGAGTTTGATTCTGACTCACAAATGTATTTCTGATATAAACTCTACACACCTTCATTAAAGTGTCTGCTTTGAGATGTTTGAATGATGACACTGAGATAACTTTCAAACTTTTAATTAGGAAAACATACAATAAAAGACTTACAGTAACATGTCCGCATAAGCGTGCAGAATTGATCTTTTTCTAATATTAAATATCCCCCAGATAGTCTTTCTCTCTCACTCAGACTCAGTTATGATACTGTGTGATATCTCGAGAATTATGATTGCTGGCCTCATAGAAATTGCTTTATTTAAATATAGACTGATAAATATAATATACAAACAAGAGGCACCCGCAGCTTTTTCTCTTTAAAAAATGAAATGTTCTGGAATAATATGATTACAGTGAGATTTGGGAGAACATGATTTGTGTTATTAATAGTTTACTGATCTGGTTTGTTTGGTGAAACTCGTTGTGGAGGAAGAGCAGCAGAAATATAATGTGCTGCATGTGTGAGATTTGAGGGGTTTTCAGCAGCGCTTCAACAATGAAACATCAGCTCTGAAAATACTCCTCATCAGATGTCATGATCAGTTAGTTGATGTGTGTCAGTGACGTCACGTTACACACATCAAGCTCTGAACAGATGGATGCTTTTCTCCTGCTGCTGAAGTCAAATATGTTCAGTAAGACACAAGAGCATCAGTGAGCTCAGATACTGACGATGCTCATGAGGATCACTCTTCAGATCTTCTTCACTACAGTCAGTAAACCAGCACTTTATGATTCAGAAGAAAAGGATCCTGCTGCAGCTCCACATTCTCTTCAATCTCATCGTGTGTGTAGCGTTAAGATTTACTGCAATAATCATCACAATATTATGTGTCATTTGTGCTCTTATGTCTCCATATGCAGGTGTGAAGTCAGTTTGTCATCATGGAGAACAGAGAGAGATCTTCATCTCCTGATCACAGCTGTGTGTCTCTGAAGAGTGACAGATCCATGGGTCCTCCTCCTTATTTCAGTGATGATCCAGTGACCTCTGACCCCAGGTGAGATATAATCCAGTGTTAAGGTCAACTCATGCTGCCCTGATAAACACTGACCAGCGTGAACAATCACCGGATCACAGTTCATCATTTCTCAGACGCTCCACGAGTCGACAAGTGCTGCTTCAACATGTTCAATCAAAGAAACACACACTGAGCAACAGCAGCAGATTCAGACACACACTGATCCACAAACCAGAACAAGAGTGTGTTTACACTGTTAGTGACCCACACTAGGGCTGCAACAAACTATTATTTTGATAATCGATTAATCTAACGATTATTAGAGCGATTAATCGACTAATCGTCAATTATTCCACTGATTAATCAGTAGACATTGATTGATTATTCAGCTTTTGCAATTAGTTAAAATATTAAGTTATACATATTCTAACATAAAGGTCAGTTCAGCTTTAGAAAAGCATATTATGAAATTACAATTATTATACAATTAATTGGTAACACTTTACAATAAGGTTCATTGGTTAACATGAACTAAGAATGAACAATACTTCTGCAGCATTTATTAATCTTGGTTAATGTTAAGTTCAGCATTTACTAATGCATTTATAAAAATCACAAGTTTAACATTGGTAAATGCACTGTCGACTAACATGAACAAACAATGAATAACTATTTTTATTAACCAACATTAGCAAAGATTAATACATGAATTTAATAAATGTATTGTTCATTGTTCATTCATGTTAATTAATACATTACAATAATTATTATTGATTTGATCAGTTATTGTTGCAGCTCTGTTTATAATAAATGAAACCGCAGACAGAACTAAAGGAAGAATGATTTCTGTGTTTATCAGGATCTTCAGGACGAGGAAGAGATCTTCATCACCAGATCACAGCTGTGTGTCTCTGAAGAGTGATGCATCCATCAATCATCGTCCTGACCTCAGTGATGAAGCAGTGACCTCTGACCCCAGGTGAGGATAAACGTGTAGTGATGATTGAACTGATTTATGGGAGTCAAAAACACACTCAATGCACACAGACAGGACATGACATGATAAACACATGCTCCTACATTTACATATATTATGTTATTATACAATACATATTACTTCACAGATAAACTGAAATTATACAGAAAATACAAAAAGGACATCTCTGTCGATTTAGATTTTAATTTATACATCCTTTATTTTCAGATATGTGTAATCAGTTGTTCTTGTGATATTTCAGCAGAGCAGATGGAGAGCGAAGCATCTCTGGAGGAGCCTCTGTCTTCTGTCTGAACAACACGAGCATTACAGCGTCTCTGAATAAACACGATCAACCAGTGAATGATGAACTACAGAGAGTCAAAGACCAGCTCAAAACCAGCATGAAGAACAAGTATGAGAGATTGTTTGAGGGACTGAACCTCCAGGAGAATGAAAGCCTCCTGAACAGGATCTACACACAGCTCTACATCATAGAGGGAGAGAGTGAAGGAGTGAATGAAGAACATGAGTTTTTACAGATGGAGAAAACAGCCAGAACACAACACTCACAAGACACTCCAATCTACTGCAATGACATCTTTAAAGCCTCAGCTGAACCAGGATGTGAGGAGAAAGACCAGATCAAGACTGTTCTTACTAAAGGCATCGCTGGAATCGGAAAAACCGTCTCTGTGCAGAAGTTCATTCTGGACTGGGCCGAGGGAAAAGCCAATCAGGACGTAGATTTCATGTTTGTGCTTCCATTTCGAGAGCTGAACTTGATCCGAGATCATCAGTACAGTCTTCACAGACTTCTGCTGGACTTTCATCCTGAACTTCAAGATCTGGACTCAAAGATTTATGAGGAGTGTAAAGTTGTGTTCATCTTTGATGGTCTGGATGAAAGCAGAATCACACCGATGTTTTTAGACGCTCAGAAAGTTTGTGATGTGACTGAGACTTCATCAGTGGCTGTGTTGATGTCAAAGCTCATGAAAGGAGAGCTGCTTCCCTCTGCTCTCATCTGGATCACCTCCAGACCAGCAGCAGCCAATCAGATCCCCTCCAAATACATCAACCGTCTGACAGAAATTCAGGGATTCACTGAGCCTCAGAAGGAGGAATATTTCAGGAAGAGAATCAGTGACCAGCATCAAGCCAGCAGAATCATCTCACACATCAGAAGAGCAAGAAGCCTCCACATCATGTGCCACATCCCTGTCTTCTGCTGGATCTCATCCACTGTGCTTCAGAAGCTCCTGGAAGAAGATCTGAGTGCAGAAATCCCTCAAACTCTGACTGAAATGTACATCCACTTCCTGCTGATTCAGATCAACATGAGGAACCAGAAGTATGAAGAGAGAGATCCAGAGAAACTCCTGCAGTCCAACAGAGAAGTGATTGTGAAACTTGCTGAAGTGGCTTTCAAACAGCTGATGAAGGGCAATGTGATGTTCTATGAGGAGGACCTGATTGATAGCGGCATAGACGTCACTGACGCCTCAGTGTATTCTGGGATTTGCACTGAGATCTTTAAGGAGGAATCTGTGATTCATCAGAGGAAAGTCTACAGCTTCATTCATCTGAGCGTTCAGGAGTTTCTCGCTGCTTTCTATCTGCTTTACTGCTATTTAATGAAGAACAAGAAGCCACTGCATGAATTCAGATCTTACAGATTTGATAAAGACTCTCTGTATAATCTACTAACATCAGCAGTAGATAAAGCTCTTGAGAGTAAGAATGGACGTCTGGATCTGTTCCTGCGGTTCCTGCTGGGCGTCTCACTGGAGTCCAATCAGAGACTCTTACAGGATCTACTGACACACACAGAGAACATCTCAGAGACCATCAGCAGAACCACACTGTACATTAAAATGAAGATCAAAAATAATGATGTTGATGCTTATTTTATACATCCTCCTCTCTCAGCTGGTCAATCCATCAATCTGTTCCTCTGTCTGCTGGAAGTGAAAGATCAGACTCTGTCCAGAGAGATTCAGGAGTTTGTGAAATCAGACAAACACTCAGAGAAACTCTCTGCTGCTCGCTGCTCAACAATATCCTACATGCTTCAGATGTCAGAGGAGCCGCTGGATGAGTTTGAGCTCATGAAATACAACACATCAGATGAGGGCAGAAGAAGACTGATACCAGCTGTGATCAACTGCAGAAAAGCTCTGTGAGTGTTTCATCATTAACTAAACTATCATATTTAATAATGAATCTGACACCTTTATAATAAATGTTCCTGAATGAGAGATTTTCTCCTAAATAACAGGCCAGAATCTTAAAGGAGTCACGACAGGTGTTTTTAATACAGTAGATAGTGGAGTAAAATGTCTGTTATCACCGCGGTAAACACAACCCAGTCACATGAGAAACTCGTTCATTAAATCAGCAGCAGGTGGAGCAAAGGGACGGTCGACACCATTGATCAGTGAAGCTGCAATTCAGACATTTTCACTGTGAATGAAGATAGAATAATGACACATTACTGGTAATATTAATAGCAATAATAATATAGCATTATAACCTTTAATCTTCAGTAATTATTGATCATAAATGCTTAATGTTCCAGCTGTTTGACTGCTGTTACAGTGAACTATTACAGTGAAGGCAGTGCTTGAAGTGTGTTTACTCTTTACTGTACAGCACTCGCCAGTATTTTACATTATTATACATTTAAAGAGGTCTGCATTATGCCATAAAATAAATAAAACGATAGAAGAGGTGGATTACTGTGAATGGGAATATTATGAGTGATATAGGTCTATTTGTATTTTTTACTCATATTTACTTTTTACATATTTATCTTATATTTTACTTAGCTTTGTGATCACATTAATTTCACAAATGAAGAGCTTACTGATAATATTTATTATGCTGCCGTCAACTCAACGCCGCCGTCCGCGGGGGGTGGGGGGTGGGGGCCTTCATTGATTTCCAGGTGTCTCTTCATCCCCTCGTCATTTAAAGAGTGTTCTGTTCTGTAGTCCCTCGTCCACTGTTAAATGTCTTCCTTGTGTTCCTTTGTTGGATGCCCTGTCGATTGTATCATTAAAGATCAGTTCATGTTGAAGAACTCCACATCTCCACGTTCCACTGGGCGCGTGACAAGATGTTTCGACTGTTGATGTGTGTCTTCTGCTCTCTTTCAGTCTTGCTGTCTGTAATCTCACTGCTCAGTGTTGTGAGAGTTTGTCATCGGCTCTTCAATCCTCAAACTGTGTCCTGAGAGAGCTGGATCTGAGTAACAATGACCTGCAGGACTCTGGTGTAAAGATTATTTCTGATGGACTGAAGAATCCAAACTGTCAGCTGCAGATACTGAGGTATTAACAACATATAAGAGATCATTTACAGTCAACTGGTCACAATGTTGATGTGTGGTTGTAGATTATCTGAATGTGTGTGTCTGTATATGATCTGTGTGTGTGTCTGTAGATGATCTGTCTGTGTGTGTCTGTAGATGATCTGTGTGTATGTCTGTAGATGATCTGTCTGTGTGTGTGTGTGTGTGTGTGTGTGTGTGTGTGTCTGTAGATGATCTGTCTGTGTGTGTGTCTGTAGATGATCTGTCTGTGTGTGTCTGTAGATGATCTGTGTGTGTGTGTGTCTGTAGATGATCTGACTGTGTGTGTGTGTGTGTGTGTGTGTGTGTGTGTGTGTGTCTGTAGATGATCTGACTGTGTGTGTGTGTGTGTGTGTGTGTGTGTGTCTGTAGATGATCTGTCTGTGTGTGTGTGTGTGTGTGTGTGTGTGTGTGTGTCTGTAGATGATCTGTCTGTGTGTGTCTGTAGATGATCTGTCTGTGTGTGTGTGTGTGTGTGTGTGTGTGTGTGTCTGTAGATGATCTGTCTGTGTGTGTCTGTAGATGATCTGTCTGTGTGTGTCTGTAGGTTGTCTGGCTGTATGGTGACAGAGGAAGGCTGTGGTTATTTGTCTTCAGCTCTGAGTTCAAACCCCTCACACCTGAGAGAGCTGGATCTGAGCTACAATCACCCAGGAGATTCAGGAGTTCAGCTGCTCAAACACAAACTGGAGGATCCAAACTATAAACTGCAGATACTCAAGTATGTCAAACACTAATACTGACATACTGAACGTGTGTGTGTGTGTGTGTGTGTGTGTGTGTGTGTGTGTGTGTGTGTGCGCGCGCGTTTTCGTGAAAAGTCAGGACATAGATGTGTATAATGACAAAGGTATGACAGGTATTACAAGGTGAAGGTGACATCTCAGGACATTGACCCATGTCCCCACTTTTCAAAACGCTTATAAATCACACAGAGTGAGGTTTTTTTGGGGGAAGTTGAAATGCACAGTCTCCTGTAAAGGGTAGGTTTAGGTGTAGGGTTGGTGTAGGGCAATAGCATATACAGTAAATACAGTATAAAAACCATTACGCCTATGGAGCGTCCCCACTTTTCACAATGTGTGTGTGTGTGTGTGTGTGTGTGTGTGTGTGAATGATGCAGATCTACATTAATGTGTGTTTGTGTGTTTCTAGTGTGGATCATGGAGGAGAGATCAGGATGACAGCTGGACTACGAAAGTGTAGGAATATAAACACACACACACACACTCACAGACACACACACCACCAGGGGACTCCTTTACTCTCAAGGATGATTTAAGAAGCAAATCACTACAGTAATATGTGGATTCAGTTTTAGAGTCACGTGGAAATATCTTTCTTTTAATAAATAAGGATTTATATTTATTTATTTACTGTTTTGGACTCAGACATCATACACTGATGGTAATGACGTGTCTTGACACATGACTATTAATTTAGACCCGTTTAAAAAAAAAAGTCATTTTCATTTTAAAACGCTCTCTGTCCACACTAGAGTTTATAAGTGTTTTTCAAAAGCTTCTCATCCACACTGAAACATCAGAAACACTAAATTCATCTTACTGCACATGCGTGAAACTATAAAATCTCACTGAGATGATACAGACGAACATATAATAAAGTTTTCACACTGTTCTTCTGTCAGGATCATTTTATTTATCAAAATATCTCAGCATTCACTGATGTGTCCCGGTCGCTCTCAATCATCATTATATGTTTGGTCTTAAATGCAGCTGCGCTCATGTTTTGCTGCAGGACAGCAGCTGTGAGTGAATTTTCTGTCATCTTTGCAGGACTGTGAAATAAAGAGTGAACAAAGTAACATATCTTTAGCAACACTGTGAAAGTGAACAGCACATAACAGACACAATACCGTATAAACACAAATATCTATCAGTACAATACACGTCACATGACTAAACATACATCAGTGTTTCAGATAGCTCTGTTTTCACAGTCCACACTACAACACCAAAACAGTGTTATCACCTTCATCCACTCGGGAGAACGTCTTCAAAAAGATCAGTTTTCACAAAAACAGCATCTCAGTGTGAACAGAAGACCGAAACAGAGAGAAAAAGATTATTAGTGTGAACAAGACCTATCCGTCCAGAGCAGAAAAATGACAGAAAAGCAGCAAGAAGAATGTATATTATTTTCTAATATTTTAAATTGTTCTTATTTAGTCAATTAATTAATTAAAAATCAACATTAGTCCACTGATGAAATGTAATTTTTAGTTTGTCAGTACTCATCAATAATCAAAACGTTCTTAAATGTGTTTCTGTGGTGGCTGGTCAATAGAGGAGGCCACACACACAAAATCATAATAATTATTATTATTATAAACTATATAAATTGATATCTGAATAAAGATATGCAGCTCGTTAACTTCAGCTGAAGCTCGTTTGATGTTGTGGTTTATAGAGACTCTTGTGATTCTCACAGAAACCTCTCCTGCCTCGTTCTTGTCAGAAACTGAGAAACTAAATAATTGCAACACCATAAATAATGATAGCGGCATTAAAATACAGTTTCATGTTATTAAACAACATATACTTTTATATTCTGAGTCTGGTAATCCCAGGAGAACCAGACACGTAATTGATTTAAATGCTGACAAATAAACATTATCATAACAGTTTAGTCTAACATTAGCTTCTAATGACATCTGTAGTCTATTCATTAGCTTCTAGTCTAACATCTCCCAAACGACATTGTAATGGGATTCTTGATCATTGATAACTTACATTCATAGTCATGAACACATTATTTAAACACTTTCTATAGCTATGAAATAAAATTCACTTTAAAGATTCACTTTTCATTCATGAAGATTATATATATACAGTGGGTACCTCCTTAAATGATTTTAGCAAATGGCTGCAATATAACAAAGAGTGAAAAATTTAAGTAAAAATTTTTTCCTCAATGTACACACAGCACCCCATATTGACAGAAAAACACAGAATTGTTGACATTTTTGCAGATTTATTAAAAAAGAAAAACTGAAATATCACATGGTCCTAAGTATTCAGACCCTTTGCTGTGACACTCATATATTTAACTCAGGTGCTGTCCATTTCTTCTGATCATCCTTGAGATGGTTCTACACCTTCATTTGAGTCCAGCTGTGTTTGATTATACTGATTGGACTTGATTAGGAAAGCCACACGCCTGTCTATATAAGACCTTACAGCTCACAGTGCATGTCAGAGCAAATGAGAATCATGAGGTCAAAGGAACTGCCTGAAGAGCTCAAAGACAGAATTGTGGCAAGGCACAGATCTGGCCAAGGTTACAAAAAAATTTCTGCTGCACTTAAGGTTCCTAAGAGCACAGTGGCCTCCATAATCCTTAAATGGAAGACGTTTGGGACAACCAGAACCCTTCCTAGAGCTGGCCGTCCGGCCAAACTGAGCTATCGGGGGAGAAGAGCCTTGGTGAGAGAGGTAAAGAAGAACCCAAAGATCACTGTGGCTGAGCTCCAGAGATGCAGTCGGGAGATGGGAGAAAGTTGTAGAAAGTCAACCATCACTGCAGCCCTCCACCAGTCGGGGCTTTATGGCAGAGTGGCCCGACGGAAGCCTCTCCTCAGTGCAAGACACATGAAAGCCCGCATGGAGTTTGCTAAAAAACACCTGAATAAGATTCTCTGGTCTCATGAGACCAAGATAGAACTTTTTGGCCTTAATTCTAAGCGGTATGTGTGGAGAAAACCAGGCACTGCTCATCACCTGTCCAATACAGTCCCAACAGTGAAGCATGGTGGTGGCAGCATCATGCTGTGGGGTGTTTTCAGCTGCAGGGACAGGACGACTGGTTGCAATCGAGGGAAAGATGAATGCGGCCAAGTACAGGGATATCCTGGACAAAAACCTTCTCCAGAGTGCACAGGACCTCAGACTGCGCCGAAGGTTTACCTTCCAACAAGACAATGACCCTAAGCACACAGCTAAAATAACAAAGGAGTGGCTTCACAACTCTGTGACTGTTCTTGAATGGCCCAGCCAGAGCCCTGACTTAAACCCAATTGAGCATCTCTGGAGAGACCTAAAAATGGCTGTCCACCAACGTTTACCATCCAACCTGACAGAACTGGAGAGGATCTGCAAGGAGGAATGGCAGAGGATCTCCAAATCCAGGTGTGAAAAACTTGTTGCATCTTTCCCAAAAAGACTCACGGCTGTATTAGATCAAAAGGGTGCTTCTACTAAATACTGAGCAAAGGGTCTGAATACTTAGAACCATGTGATATTTCAGTTTTTCTTTTTTAATAAATCTGCAAAAATGTCAACAATTCTGTGTTTTTCTGTCAATATGGGGTGCTGTGTGTACATTAATGAGGAAAAAAAATGAACTTAAATGATTTTAGCAAATGGCTGCAATATAACAAAGAGTGAAAAATTTAAGGGGGTCTGAATACTTTCCGTACCCACTGTATATATATATATATATATATTAGTGCTGTCAATCGATTAAAAAATTTATTGCGTTAATCACAGTCATGGACTATGATTAATCGCAAATTTGAAATACTAGGATTTACCTGTAAATATTGAAATAAAGAAATGCATGAAACTAGTTTAAGGAAACAGAACCTTTCACACTTCCGCCAGGTATGAGACATAATCCTTATTATTCTTTTATCATTATTCTTTTGTTTTTATTCAGACATTATCAGCCTTTAAACTGGCAATAAAATGTTTACCAAGCCAGATCGCTTCAATCCCAGTATAGATTTACCCAACTATTATCAAAAGTATTTCTAAATAAATACAACAAAACATTTTCTTGCGACCTTACATGAAGTATTATGATAAAATGCATTATGAAGAATGCAGCTGCATTAGAGCCAATATTAGCATCATGCTACATAGACAGTTTATGATATTAATAGTACACTTTTACTCAAAACTCACTTCAAACCACTTGTAATAACTTCCTTTTGCGATCACGTGTATATTTGGGCGGCCGCGGAAACATTATAACAGTAGCCCAAAAAAACACAACCCACGGCTCTGTAATTTTTCCCGCGACTGTATTTTCAAAATAGCCCAATTGAACTATCGGTAAGCCCCGCCCCCCTTAGTTACTGTTGCTCCCTCGGACAAACAAACGTAGTTGCTCACTGTCTTACAATGACAGCTACAGAGTGTGAAAACCTTGAAAAAAATGTTTGATTATCACAAGAAGAGCTTGAATGAAGTGTGTTTGACTCTAAATATATATATATAAATGGAAAATATATGTTTAAAATATACATGGAACCAAGCTTTAGTTTCCTCAGTAAATCACACATCTGAAAAATAATTTTGTTATAGTTTTTCTGACAGCTTGATGGTGCAGAGCATCACTGTCCAAATATGGATTTAATTTCACTTACAGTTTTTTTTTTTTTTTTTTTTAATTGCTTACTACAGTGGGTACGGAAAGTATTCAGACCCCCTTAAATTTTTCACTCTTTGTTATATTGCAGCCATTTGCTAAAATCATTTAAGTTCATTTTTTTTCCTCATTAATGTACACACAGCAACCCATATTGACAGAAAAACACAGAATTGTTGACATTTTTGCAGATTTATTAAAAAAGAAAAACTGAAACATCACATGGTCCTAAGTATTCAGACCCTTTGCTCAGTATTTAGTAGAAGCACCCTTTTGATCTAATACAGCCATGAGTCTTTTTGGGAAAGATGCAACAAGTTTTTCACACCTGGATTTGGGGATCCTCTGCCATTCCTCCTTGCAGATCCTCTCCAGTTCTGTCAGGTTGGATGGTAAACGTTGGTGGACAGCCATTTTTAGGTCTCTCCAGAGATGCTCAATTGGGTTTAAGTCAGGGCTCTGGCTGGGCCATTCAAAAACAGTCACGGAGTTGTTGTGAAGCCACTCCTTCGTTATTTTAGCTGTGTGCTTAGGGTCATTGTCTTGTTGGAAGGTAAACCTTCGCCCAGTCTGAGGTCCTGAGCACTCTGGAGAAGGTTTTCGTCCAGGATATCCCTGTACTTGGCCGCATTCATCTTTCCCTCGATTGCAACCAGTCGTCCTGTCCCTGCAGCTGAAAAACACCCCCACAGCATGATGCTGCCACCACCATGCTTCACTGTTGGGACTGTATTGGACAGGTGATGAGCAGTGCCTGGTTTTCTCCACACATACCGCTTAGAATTAAGGCCAAAAAGTTCTATCTTGGTCTCATCAGACCAGAGAATCTTATTCAGGTGTTTTTTAGCAAACTCCATGCGGGCTTTCATGTGTCTTGCACTGAGGAGAGCCTTCCCATCTCCCGACTGCATCTCTGGAGCTCAGCCACAGTGATCTTTGGGTTCTTCTTTACCTCTCTCACCAAGGCTCTTCTCCCCCGATAGCTCAGTTTGGCCGGACGGCCAGCTCTAGGAAGGGTTCTGGTCGTCCCAAACGTCTTCCATTTAAGGATTATGGAGGCCACTGTGCTCTTAGGAACCTTAAGTGCAGCAGAAATTTTTTTGTAACCTTGGCCAGATCTGTGCTTTGCCACAATTCTGTCTCTGAGCTCTTCAGGCAGTTCCTTTGACCTCATGATTCTCATTTGCTCTGACATGCACTGTGAGCTGTAAGGTCTTATATAGACAGGTGTGTGGCTTTCCTAATCAAGTCCAATCAGTATAATCAAACACAGTTGGACTCAAATGAAGGTGTAGAACCATCTCAAGGATGATCAGAAGAAATGGACAGCACCTGAGTTAAATATATGAGTGTCACAGCAAAGGGTCTGAATACTTAGGATCATGTGATATTTCAGTTTTTCTTTTTTAATAAATCTGCAAAAATGTCAACAATTCTGTGTTTTTCTGTCAATATGGGGTGCTGTGTGTACATTGAGGAAAAAAAATGAACTTAAATGATTTTAGCAAATGGCTGCAATATAACAAAGAGTGAAAAATTTATGGGGGTCAGAATACTTTCCGTACCCATTGTATCTCTGAAAATATGGCTCCTCTCTAAACTCTACACACAAAACCACAATCTCTACAGAAACACAAAAGCTTCTTTCTAAACTGTTTTGACTCTTATAAAAACTTGCTTTTTCACTCTGCACACAATCATCAAATGATCATCCATACTCACACCAAACTCCACACAGATGTGATGAATGTAAAACAGGACTATCTTGTGAGTTTTGTGTGTTCAGTGTTCAGTGGAGTTTGTGTATGAGCACAAATACACTGTATATACAGTCTGTCTGCACAACTGATGAACTTTACACTTACTGAACTGAACTGAATCAACACTGAACTGACTCGAGCTCTAGAATCACACTATTGGCTTGTTAGAGCTGCTTTACAGCACAATCTCAATCTGTTACTGCTTTGAAACAATCTGTACTGTAGAAAGCGTTATAGAAATAAAGCTGACTTGACTTGTATTCATGATAAACCCACAACCGCTGCTTTACACAACACTAGTCTGCACTGTTTTAGGCCTGACAGGGTTTTTCACAGAGTTTTGTTTGGGCTCCAGAAGTCTAGGACCAGCACTGCTAGTGAGATCTGAATCATTAGTCGCTCTTCAACAGCTTTCACTATATTAGTGAACACATTTGAGAAGAGTGAGGACAGTCTGGACTTTAGCTGTAAACACACACAGACATCTTCACTGTTGTGTTGTTCTTGATGTTTCTCTCTTCTTGTGTTCAGATGCCTGTGATCTCACACTGGATCCAAACACAGCACACACTCGACTCATTCTGTCTGATGAGAACAAGAAGATCACACGAGTGTTTGAGCGTCAGCCGTATCCTGATCATCCAGAGAGATTTGATGAGGATCCTCAGGTTCTGTGTGTTGAGAGTCTGACTGGACGCTGTTACTGGGAGACTGAACTGAGAGAAGATGGTGAAATATCAGTGTCATATAAAGGAATCAACAGGAAAGGATGGAGAGACTGTGAGTTTGGATTCAATGACAAATCCTGGAGTTTGTGGTGCTATAATAACAGATTCACTGTCTGGCACAATAATAAAAGCACTGTTATACCTGCTGACCGTTCATTCTCTAATAGAGCAGGAGTGTATGTGATGAATAGACGTGTATGTAATAGAGCAGGAGTGTATGTGGACGTGTCGACCGGCTCTCTGTCCTTCTACAGTGTCTCTGACACACACACACACACACACACACACACACTCACACACTTACACACACTCACACACTTACACACACTCACCACCACATTCACTGAACCCCTCTACGCTGGATTCAGGGTTTATCCTGGTTCTTCAGTGTCTCTGTGTGATATTAAACGATAGAGAGACTCTCTGTAAATCTTTCTAATGTTCACATGCGCACAAACTCATCAAATCTCACATCATTACATTTGTATTCATTCATAATTAAATAGTTTTTCATTCTTAATCTAGAAGTTATAAATCTAGATCAGACTCATACTGTTCTGAATCTTAAACAGATGAATAAGTTTGCTTTAATATTTCTATTGTAAACTGATGATCAAATGTAATAAAAGTGTATTAGTGACTGATTTAATGATGAAGTGGTTTCTGAATCTGATGTGAACTGATGACAGTATGAATAATGATGAATGTGATTGAGATCAGCAGAATGAAACTCAGAATGAATCCGTCTGCTTTATTTTTCTGTCTGCGCTGATTTAATCATATTCATTACTTACTACCAGCTGTAGCATTTGGACCAATCAGACACACAATTTTGCATTTGATTTAACAAATCAATTGGTTATTAGATTAACAAATGGTCACAGACCCCTCAACCAATACACATACCCGGAGCCCCTATGTCTGTGGACGCCTCCCGGCCCCCCCGGTGCCATGGCAACCCATCAGATAACACTAGTTTTATTGCTCAAAGGAATGCAAATGGCCGAGCAACACTCACTTCATATAGGAAAAAGACATTATGCCATAAAATGGACTCTTCTCTAATTAATTCATAGAAAAACCTTTCTTTGAATGAGCACACATATCATTAAGTCATTGTGTATATTATTACTGTTTTTGTGTATTTTATACTGTTTTATGCGTGCTTATAATAGATCACTAGTTAATATCACTCTGACTGTAACATGTTTGGTCTCTATCAATTCGTCTTCGGATGATCTAAGTGAGAGTGAATATTACATGTTGATACCTATGCAACATATTAATGTCCTAAGAATCTTTAATAGTTTGTATAATAACTTTCAATCCAACCCCTTTTGCAAATTACCATGCTCTCAGACAAAGGGCCATAAACCCCCCAGTATTTCCAAACTCCCGCTTGGAAATTCAGCCTTTCTCATTGGTCAAGCCTATCCTGAGAGGTGTGACTCTTCACAGACCTTAAAAGAGCTCACGCACAGTTCCCTCTTGCGCACTCTCTTCTGCCAAATCTCCGGACTGCTGCCCGTGTGGAGAGCCTGAACCGGTACCGGCGTGCCCGGTGGGCTCCAACATATCTCAGTTTTGCGGTTCTGTTAGATCCTAGAAGGAGGTGAGCTAGAACTCTTCGGGACACTTAAGTTTTACGCCAGGCTTTGCGGCCTTGACTTTCCATTCAACCAAAGCTCCTCGGACCTCGGAACACAGAATAACATCTTGTGGAATTCATCACTCTTCAACCCGGAAGAACGTGATCGCGAGTCTGAAACCTTGAAACCATCGAGACTTTTCCTCCGAGACTGCATTCCAGACACACGTCAACAGCCGTGGAAGTGCAAGTATGGTACATCTAACTAAACTAAACAGAGGTTTAGTAATAAGCTATAGACCCTGTTATAAACGGCGCTGATGGTTTTACTCAGGTGGTTAACTGACTCTTTCCATAACTGCATTCTGTTTTCTCTAATGGCTTCATTCATCCACTTTAGCTCCCCTTTTGTATATACGCGTGAGTGTATGTATGTTTGTTTGTTTGTTTAGATTAGTTATGTGTGTTAGCGTTTAGTTAATAAAAGTTGTGTGCACAAATTACATGATTTTCTGGTTCTGCCTTGCAAATGAATGTCCCTTTACGATTTTGACCCTTGCTACATGCTCTAATGCATTAATACTTAGGAAAGTATTTTCTGTGGCCACGAAAATATCCTTTCTTAGAGTTTATATGAACTTACACTGAATGGTCGCTGGACGACCAGGGGTGCGTTTCCCAAAAGCATCGTTAGCCAATGTGCATAAATGCCTAAGGGAACCCCAGAGTGTGACGTAAGAGGGAACTTGCGATGAATCAAACATCAAATAAAGCAAAA
Organism: Onychostoma macrolepis; assembly: GCF_012432095.1. Taxonomy (NCBI): domain Eukaryota; kingdom Metazoa; phylum Chordata; class Actinopteri; order Cypriniformes; family Cyprinidae; genus Onychostoma; species Onychostoma macrolepis. Next base: position 1,748,389 of record NC_081155.1, read on the forward strand.
TGACAAGGAACAAAAAATAGTAAATTAGTCAGTAGGTGCCATGTTCAATACAGCAGCATCTTAGAGATCTCTAATCAGTTAAATGGCAGAAGTTATTCCTCCACCACATGCATGTGACGTCATTACCAATGGACCTATGTTGCTGAACCAATGTGGTTCAAACGACGGAGATGCGACCGTGTTCGGGAAACAGTCGTGACTAGTTAGTTTGTTTCCAAAACAATGCATCGTACTTTGGTGGTTAATCAGCGAGTTAAGTCGTTGTTCGGGAAACGCACCCCAGATCAGTTGATGGCAATTTAATTCTGCTACAGTTATCACTGTCAGCCGATATAAATAATTGTAATTAAAAATAATTAATTGTAATTATTTATAAACAATTCCCTTTTAAGCTAAATTTGCTACACAGCGTTGGGCTAGTTACTCAAAGAATGTAATATATTACTCATTACTAGTTACATCTTTCAAAAGTAATATTGTTACTTTACTTATTATTTTCTGGCAACAGTAATTAGTGTAACTAATTACTGTTGCCAGAAAATAATAAGTAAAGTATCAATAGTCTCACAGAAGCTGTAACTGTGTATCTTCCAGATAAAAGTCTTCTTGAATGTTACTAACTGTCACGAATCTGGTCTGTGCACTTCCGTTCACTCACCACTAGAGGTCACCCGCTCATCACATGGACTCTTGTACTTCACCATCTAACTACATTTCCCATCATCCGTTACTGATCACAGCTGTCACCAATCACTCATTACACTGATCACACGCACACAGCTGTAACCACTCACACACTCTGTTTAAGCCATGGACTTTCTCTCCCTCGTTGCCGAGTATTGTATGCCTTATCGCTGCCCTACAGAGCCCCGTTAGTTTTCCTAGCCTAGCCTAGCCTAGCCTAGCCTTGCCTTGCCTTGCCTTTGTTGGATTGTGTTTTCCCCTGCCTGGACTATCGCTGACGTTTTGGACTACCTCTCCTGTCTTGCCCCTTTGGATACTGTTTGCCGATCATCGACCCACGCTTGTCTTAGTTTACTCTTTGTCTCGCCCATGTTATACCTGTCTGCCATTGTTCGACCCTGCCTGTTATGACCACGTCTCTCTTCAATAAAAGTCTGCATATGGATCCGTACGTCTCTCGTCTCGTCAGCCCCGTAACACTAACAACATATTTCTGCCTCATGATTTGACCAAAATCCACATTGGATTGAATCACAATAGTGATTGATGGCATTCAAGTAGAAGTGTTGTATTCATCTCATTAATTGTCATGTGTAGCTTGAAGTAATTTCTCCATTACCCATATGCGATTAAATTTCGTTATGCATTTTATCAAATCACATGAGTTTGTAAGAAACTGTTAAACTGTCCAAAAATATTTTTAATTATATTAATATAATGTACCACATGCTGATCAGAGGGATGCAACGCCAGAGTAAAGCAAAGCCACAACTTACACAACAGATCTTTTTTCCTGACAAAATCAATTTAATGCAATATTTGTATCTGCTGAATGTAAGCTTTTCCATATTCCAAGCTTGCCTGCTGCACTGGGGACATCACATGCATGTGCAAGTCATGAAAATTATGAAAATAAATCTAGGAATTATCTGATTGTTAGATTTGAAATCAGTGGGGTTGAGGCATCAAAAGTAACTAAACTGTTTTATGGAAAGTAACTGTAATATTATTACTGAAATCTTATTAATAATTAGTTACACTACTAGTTACTGCAAAAAGTAATATTATTACAGTAACTAAATTACTAGTAACTAGTTACTGCCCAACACTGCTTACTACAAAACAGTAGTCAGAAGAACACAGACTGCAGGAAAGCAGGTTGATGAATGATGGTTTGCATCAGTCACTGAACCACTGAGGAGACTGAAGGGCTGGCTTTAGTTCACCACTGACTATTTTAAAATAATGTCATTAAAACCTCATTATATAAGTCTGCAATAGTGCACTGTTCTCTTTCGGTCGACTCCCTTGACATCTCACTATGGGAAACGCCTCTTGCGTGGTCATCCGTGAAGCCCTATACAATCACACCCACAGGCCTGCGCTATCGGGAAGCCCCACCTCTTCCTATATAAACAGAAGCGCTGGCTCAGTATGGCAGCCTACATCTCTTCACTCGTGGCATCTAAGCTATGAGCCCTTGTTTTCATTTGCACTTAGTGTTACTTTGGCAAGACTACACTGTCCGGAAAACAAGTTACCACTTGTTGTAGGACGTCAGTGTAAGGATCCACCCGCTAGTCCAAACAACGGAATCCAGCGGCCTGGTCGAAGGTTTAATGCATGTTCGGTCTTTTATTTGCGCTTCTGAATTTATCAGGATCTAGTTTAAATTTTAGTCTAACTCCGTGCTTGATCTGACTCCAATTTCAAGTGATCATTAAATTTAGACAATATTTATAATTAAACTGATCACAGATATCGATTGTACATTAATTTAGATATTTGATTATTCCAAAAATCCCATACTTTCAATTATTCGTTCATTAGGGACTAGGTATCGCATAGGAATTACACTTCGGCCGATTTTTTAGTGAATCCACGACACAAACTTGTCAGTTCTGAACTTACTCAGAGGGTGCAGAGCGGTTATAATACCTTTAAGTGAGCTGCGCCTGCATGCTCATAACAAAAAGTGTATTTTTCCCTATAACCACGAGAGCTACACCGTGTTAAGCCAGCGACAGTCAGAAATCCAGAGTCTCCTTCATGGTGCTCCCCATGGCTCATCCATTAGTGCTTTGGTGTGATCTGTCCTGAACGCAGATTTGCAGAAATACCCCTACACATTAATCTACTTGAAAAATGATTTCAGAAGAGATCAGAATAAATCAAATATAATAATTTATTATTAGTCAGGTAAACGTATTGTGCCAATTACATAATAAAACAATAAGAAGCCAATTCAAAAATAAGAAAATACATAAAAACAGTTGTTCAAAGATGAATCTAAGAATAAAATGTTTACCTGGCTTCGAGAAGAAGATACATAGTATGGAACATATTAAATACCCTCCACACTACGGGCTGATCTGGCTACAAATCGCCCTGACTGATTTGCACCTTACCCTTAAATACTCCCAGAACAAAGGCCCATAAACATTTATTCTCTGCCCCAAAACAGATTAGATCTGTGTATGGGGGATGAGAAGCCTCAGTAGGAGCTGTTCTCGTGCCCCAAATGGTCACACCTGGTGTGAGCAATGTTTATCAGATTTTGAAGTGAGACCGCCCACAACAGAAGCACAGAGTTAACTTAAGTTTTCAATATTTCTCATAATACAAGTGACTACTGTGAAATTGAGACCAGTTTACCTATCGCACCAAGACCTTTAAAATTATACCAAACATGAAAGGGTTAAGATCATTAATTCTTAAGAAATAGTAAATGTTTATGTAAGAGTAGCACCTTGAGTTCTTTCAGTGACCAGTACCATGAGTCCAGGGGGGAAGGATGGGTGAATGGACCAATGATCAAATGGTCTTTCTCTCAGATCTTCTTGTCTGATTAGAGAGTTTATTGTCTTGCAACATGACATTTGCATTGTAAGAGTTCTTAAGTTTTGGCTTCACGAGGAGTTATTTTCATAAAGGAAATAATTTCACTCCCTACATCAGGCTATAAGAACATTAAGTGTATTGAAACGCTTTACCAAGCACATAAAGTAGACAAAATCAACTTACCAGTTGAGTTATGGCTTCTTCCACGAAGTCAAACAGGTCTAGAGCACCTTCCCGACCTTGTCCTGGTGGATGCGGATTCACTATCGCAGCCAAAGATCTGCATGTAGTATGTCCGGCGTATCTAAGCCTGGAGCATGCCCAAGCAGCATTACAAGCACCAATCTCTTGTAATCAATGCAGCAAACTGTCTCCCGGGGTGCTGCGCAGGAGAGCGGTGTTTGTGCAGGATGTGTGCAGCGATCCCGTACAAGGGAGAGACGCAACAGCATCCTCACAGGAAATGGAATCTCCCATGCCGACGACAAGTTGGGCGGACCAGCTTATTCCTTCAGATGAGCTGGGAGAACCCGTTCGCTTTCCAGATGGAAATCGAGTCATTCCCTAAGATCCTACCGGAAGATGATTCAGTTTCCATCACAGCATCGGGGGATATGTCAGATGATGATGAGGAGGAGGAGGATGAAGAGTCCCCTGGTTACCAGCTAGGGGTAGAAGTACAGCAGACGGCAGCAGGGGGTACAACTCTGCACGAGGTAGACTGGGCATTGATTGGCCGTCTGCTCTTCCTGCCGAGGCTAGATGGGAAGTTCCTTGTTCCTACAACCTCAACAGTTCATCAAGCACTTCCACCTTTCCAGGATTGTATGGATGATCTGACGAAATATTGGGAAAGACCACTGTTATCTAGAGTTCCAGTATATGGGTTTTCCTCGCTGGACATGGCAGGCATGCAGGAGAGGGGCTGGTCTCACATGCCGTCAATGGAGGCATCACTGGCGGGCCATCTGGATCCCCGATCGGCAGTAGGGCTATCTACGATCGCACCTAAGCTGCCTCAAAGATCTGATCATTTTTCTGCTTCGATTTTTGAGAAGATTTATAAATCTTCAACTCAGACGGGGCGTGCTACTAATGCAATCACTCTTCTGTTGGCTTACATCACCGAACTGGAGGAAGAGATGACAGGGGCCTTGACGCAAGGAAATGACGTCATTGAGCTGTGGACTGAGATTCGCACGGTAACGGATCTCACATTGCGCTCATCAAGATGCCTGGCTCAGTCCACAGGAAGAACGGTGGGTCTGGCGGTATTGGGGCAGAGAGCATTCTGGCTGAATTTGTCCACCATTAGATCCTAAAGGCCTGTTCGGGCCGGCTGTGGCAACAATGCAGCGGCAATTCGAGGCAAAGAGAAGGGAACAAGAAGCCTTCTGGTTGTTTGTGATATGCAGAGACAAACATCACGTCGTCCTGTTTTTACACAAGCAAGGGGGCAAGTGTAACAGAGTTAAGATTAGAGGAAATTAGAGGTCGTCTTGGGCTGGGGTTCAGGGGGAGCGGACTATCGGGTGCGCCTTCGTGGCGCAAGCACTGGGGGGCGCTCTGGCAGCGCGGAGCTGGACGGGACCAGCGGAGACTCTTGGGGGCGCTCTGGAAGCGCAGAGAAAGGAAGGCGCCTTCGTGGCGCAGGCACTGGGGGGCACTCTGGAAGCACGGATTCTTGGGAGCGCCTTCGAGGCGCAGGCACTGGGGGGGCGCTCTGGAAGCGCGGTGCTAGACGGGACCAGCGGAGACTCTTGGGGGCGCTCTGGAAGCGCGGACTATCAGTGACTATCAGAAGAACTATAACAATAACGATACAGATAATATTGATTACTGTAACAATACTATTAGAATAACTAACAGTAACTATAACATTAATGATAATAACGATAACTACCAATACTATCAGAAGTACTATAACAATAACGATACAGATAATAACAATAACTGTAACAATATTATCAGAAGAACTATAACAATACCGATACAGATAATATTGATAACTGTAACAATATTATTAGAATAACTAATAGTAACTATAACATTAATGATAATAACGATAACTACCAATAATATCAGAAGTACTATAACAATAACGATACAGATAATAACAATAACTGTAACAGTAAAGATTTTTGTAATAATAACTGTAACAATACTATTAGAATAACTGATAGTAACATTAACTATAACGTTAATGATAATAACGATAATTAACAATACTATCAGAAGTACTATAACAATAACGATAAAGATAATAACGATAACTGTAACAATACTATTAGAATAACGATAACTATAATGATAATTACGGTAACTGTAACAATACTCTCAGAATAACTATAACAGTAATGATTTCTGTAACAATAACGATAACTGTAACAATACTATCAGAATAACTAACAATAATGATAACGATAAATAACAATACTATCAGGATTGGTCCTCTGACCTCATGGTGGATTATAGCAAAATGACGTGACTTTAAGGTAGTATTTAGAGCCGAGCGATAGGACCAAAAGTGTATCACAGTCTGAGTCATTTTTATCCACTAAATTAGTCTTACATTTGAAAGTAAAGCCTTATTTGGGTCATTCTTCATTTGCGGTGGCAAGTGGTGTCCCTCTACTTTACAACAGTTGAAATAAACTTTAAATACCAATAAATCAGTGCACCAATAAACCTGTGCACTGTTAAGTTACATTTTTTGTTTTAAAATACATATTTAATTGAGTTTGAGAGATTGCATTTGTAACAAAATATGGATGTTCCCGCTGTACCTCAGAGAGGTATCATGGAATGTAATTGCAACAATATAACATTTTTAACACAAATAAAGTGGTTATATTGTGAATATAGATTTTATTTAACATGTACAATTTTATTAAATTGTTTTAAAAAATACATATTTTGTTATTTAAGAAAAAAGTTGTCCCCCAAATTCAAGTCTGTGATGTTACAACAATGGATGTCGCCCTTTTAAGAAAAGGAAGAAGGGTCATTCTACAGAAACGTCCACTTTTGGTTTTTGGCATTTATTTTTTTTTTTTAACATTTAAACTTTGACCACATTATTAGATTACCTTTTGACTTTATGAATACACATAAATGACAGCTTAATGATTTTTTTAATCTTTTTTGTACATTTATTTAAAGACCACATGTACCATTCTTTTGTCACTGGTGTTACCTTATTTCTTTGGCAATGTTAAATGTTTTTATGAAATATTATTTCTCGATTTTTTTCAGCACGTAGTCAGAGTTACAGAAAAATAATGATAATGCAACAAATGCGGAGATTGTTTTATTTATTTTAATCAGGTTTGTTAAAAGTGTGATTGAATGATATTAGTTCATTTGCGCAACCGTGTATTTGCTGTAACAATGAAAATATTTGAAAAACAGTTATAAACAATTAATGATGCAATCTTTTACATCTTAACTCTTGAGTGAAGCAGAATTCAATGGATGTAAAATTATCATCATGTCACATGTGATACATTTTATTTAATGTGACAGAAAAAAAAAAAACACGGTAACACCAGTGACACAATGAATCACCAGTGACATACATTAGACCAAAGATCCTTATACTTCAGTCAAATTAATAGATGAGACTAAATTGTTACATTTGGCATACATTTGGCATTTAGTGAAAGCAGTTAGTAAAAGAGCATAAACATAAACTCATCTTCACTGGTGTAACCCACACCAGTGACGTCAACTAAAAGCTTCGTATGAAATCGAAGATAATAAGAATTTCTGATAACTGAAAAGAAACAATGGACATATCATGGGCCTTTCTTCATAGATCTTTATGAAACAGGAAGAATGAAGTCAAGTGATGTCATCAGTGTGATTTTTTATTACAAAATAAATTATTTTGTTAAACAGTAACACCAGTGACACAACTCCAGGGGACCACTACTTTCATTATATATTTTATAATATTCATTTGGCATTTTGTTTTTTTGTGTCATTCACATCATATATTTAATAGTTATGAATACATTATTGTATTTTAAATGTTAGAAAAACTTGTTTTTGACCTCAGAATAAAGCACTTCCCCGCTGGACTGTGGGGACGAGCAGTTTTGTGGTGTTTGGAATTCTTTATAATTAATTAAAAACAAATATTACCACATTGATGGCTCAAGAAGGTGTAATTGTTCAAATAACATATTGTTTTATTTTAAAATATAAAAATAATTGTAACCCTAATGTGTTTTTCAATTGACCATATGCACAATTACTTCCTGGTTGTAGATAAGCCAGCTCAGTCATTTCCGGTCGACTGCACTGTGCTGTAAGAGGAGTGCCCTTTGCTCAGTTTCTCTACATAATCCATCCACAATTTGGAGAAAAGTTTTATTTGTCTAAGAGGAACAAATGTCCACGTATACTGTTTCAGGAATGACAAACACGAATGTTAAATTTACACGAGGGAATCTGTTAAATGATGCCGTGAGTCATTGCTATGATTGACAGGGGCAATAACAGAACGAATCATCTGACGAGTCAATGTCAGAATAGAGCTGTGCATTAAGTGATTCAGACTAAATTCAGACTAACAAAACTACAGGTCTGTGTTGGATAAAACTTAAACGATGTAGTTATTAAAATGAAATCTAAACATTTCAAAATACTGAATGCATTATTTAATTGTTATACCAACTTATTTAATTTGTATTTGATTATGGGTATAATTCAGCATTAGGCTATAGGCTGTTGTCTGGCCTTATTTATTTATTTATTTAATTAAATGACTTGTGACTTTGTGACTTCCTGCACTTGCTTACTAAATTTGTTATAATATTTATTTTATAATAAATCAAAAGACGTAAAAAAACTAGGGAGTTGAAATGGCAGCCAAAGTGATGGCAGCTGCAGCCAATGAGTGATCCTCTGCTGCCATCTCCTGGTTATAACGGTAATTTCATTTTCTTAAAAAGTCTTTATTTTTCGCCGAGACACGTTTTTGGTACATTTCTTCACATCGTCTTCATGAATGAAAAGTGAACCTTTAATAAGGTGGATTTTACTGCACAGAGTTGAGAAATAATAAAGGCTTTAAAATTGTATAAGATTTTAAAAGTGTGTTCATGGCTATGAATTGTAATTGTAATATTTCTGGCTAGGGACAGAAAAATGTATGTTTCTGTAGAATGACCCAGAATTCTATTTGGACTACTTCCTGTGTGTAAAGGTCACTGCAGGTGCTGGCTGATCTGAGGGGTGCATGGGGAGTACATTCTCTCTTATTCATTTTCTTAAAGTTAGCTAAATGTCTGACAATTTCATGTTTATTAGTGTATGTGGTGTTATGTTGATAACTTGCAGATCTTACATATTTAATCAAAATATTGATAAATACATACTTATTTCCAAAATGTCCCCTGATCTTGAAATCATCATGATGGCAGCCTTCATTTTAGAAAAGTCGAGAAAAAAGTAGATTTATGGCGATGTGTCTGTGGTGTGACTGTGTTTCCTGGTAACACCACAGAGCTTATAGTAACTTGCAATATAAAGTCTGTGGTGTTACTTCAAAATGACATAGACATAAGTGTTTGATGGAAATTATTTAAAAGTCAAAATGTTCTTAAGCTTTCATTTTATTGGCATATTAAACTAATTTTAAATGCATAGCAATATATTTTATTAGAAAAAAAAAAAAAAGCATTTTTACAAATTCTGCCTCTCATTTGCCACCTCAATTGAATAATGACTGCTAATTAAATTCGAAGAAAACTTACATCAGACTGTTGGACAACTGGCTAGATTCCTTTTTTTAATGATGACATCACTTGACTTCCTTCTTCCTGTTTCCTGAAGAGCTATGACGAAAGGCCCATGTTACGTGCACCGTTTCTTTTATGAGAAATTCTCATTCATCTCATGATTTCATATGAAGCTTTTAGTTGACGCCACTGGTATGACCCATTTATTGGTAGGAATTGTAAAAAAAAAAAACTATAATACAAATGGTTTAAACTAATTCATTTAGTGAGTATACCATGATTGCCAACATGTGGTTTGATATCTTGCAGCAGACATTTTGTAAAATGCATTTTCATGAAAATTGTCACTGGTGTTACCTTCCTTATGGATAACAACAGTGAAGATCAGTGTGTGTGTGTGTGTGTGTGTGTGTGTGTGTGTGTATATATATATATAGTTATTTATATTATATTTAGTCATTAGCAGACGCTTTTATCCAAAGTAACTTACAAATGAGGACAACAAAAGCAATCAATTGTAGTACTAAAACATTTAAAACAGATCAAACTAAAAGCTAAACCTTTATAAATACTACATATACGCATGTTAAAAATAAAGAAATTAAATAAAAATTACAAATGCATACAACAAAATTTCAAAACTTAACATTTAAATGAAAAATTAAAAATAAAGCTAAAAACAATTTTAAATATCAAAGAACAAAAGGTATAAGAGTATAATGATTATAACACAACACTAAGGCAAACACCAAAAACAACTCAATATATGTGTATGTACAACCACACACACACTTATAAACTCAATACATTTCATTTCCATAGTTTGTTGAAGTATTATAATAACTCAAATTAAATAAAACTAAAACTTAATAAAAGACCTATACAGACATAAATTTAGACATAATTTAACTAAAATTAAAATAAAATACAAATCAAACGACATTAGTTTATCAGTAATCCTAAAAAAAGAGCACTGCCAAGCACACATGCTAAAAAAACAATAACTTACACATAGTAAGAAATGGTTATAAAACTAGTGATGAGGCTTCGAAGCTTGAATAAAAAAAACACCACATTTCACATTGAAGCACTGTATCGGAGCTTGATTCGTTTTGCCAAAAGCATGTAATCTACGTTGTCCGAAGCTTCATTCGCCTGAAAACCACGTGACTGCTTCAGTATCTGCTTCAAACGAAGTGAACCTCAGCGCCGTTTCCTTTATATTGCATTATAATGCGTTAGCATTGTTTTCTTTTTATCCTAATTTATATATTAAGGTCAAACCCAGATAGCAAAATTTGTCAGGCCCACCTCTGGGCCACAACCTTGCTTAAGTTCTGGCCCAATTCTGGCTGGGTCCCCGGCCCAAAACTGGCCCACACACTGAAAACCGACTCAAACTATTTCCTCTGGCCCAGATGCGGCCCATGCCCTGTAAAATGACTCTTATTTATTGACGTGGCCCAGAAACTGTTAAATGTAATTCAGCAGTGAAACACAAATACAACCATTTAAAAACATTAAAAAGGCTTTAATTATAAAATATATAATGAAAACAGTGGTCCCCTGTAGTTGTGTCACTGGTGTTACCGTTTAACAAAAATCAGTTATTTTGTAATAAAAATCACACTGATGACATCACTTGACTTCCTTCTTCCTGTTTCCTGAAGAGCTATGACGAAAGGCCCATGTTACGTGCACCGTTTCTTTTATGAGAAATTCTCATTTATCTCATGATTTCATATGAAGCTTTTAGTTGACGTCACTGGTATGACCCATTTATTGGTAGGAATTGTAAAAAAAAACTATAATACAAATGGTTTAAACTAATTCATTTAGTGAGTATACCATGATTGCCAACATGTGGTTTGATATCTTGCAGCAGACATTTTGTAAAATGCATTTTCATGAAAATTGTCACTGGTGTTACCGTTTAACAAAAATCAGTTATTTTGTAATAAAAATCACACTGATGACATCACTTGACTTCCTTCTTCCTGTTTCCTGAAGAGCTATGACGAAAGGCCCATGTTACGTGCACCGTTTCTTTTATGAGAAATTCTCATTTATCTCATGATTTCATATGAAGCTTTTAGTTGACGTCACTGGTATGACCCATTTATTGGTAGGGAATTGTAAAAAAAAAAAAAAAAAAAACTATAATACAAATGGTTTAAACTAATTCATTTAGTGAGTATACCATGATTGCCAACATGTGGTTTGATATCTTGCAGCAGACATTTTGTAAAATGCATTTTTCATGAAAATTGTCACTGGTGTTACCTTCCTTATGGATAACAACAGTGAAGATCAGTGTGTGTGTGTGTGTGTGTGTGTGTGTGTGTGTGTGTGTGTATATATATATATATATATATATATATAGTTATTTATATTATATTTAGTCATTAGCAGACGCTTTTATCCAAAGTAACTTACAAATGAGGACAACAAAAGCAATCAATTGTAGTACTAAAACATTTAAAAACAGATCAAACTAAAAGCTAAACCTTTATAAATACTACATATACGCATGTTAAAAATAAAGAAATTAAATAAAAATTACAAATGCATACAACAAAATTTCAAAACTTAACATTTAAATGAAAAATAAAAAATAAAGCTAAAAACAATTTTAAATATCAAAGAACAAAATGTATAAGAGTATAATGATTATAACACAACACTAAGGCAAACACCAAAAAACAACTCAATATATGTGTATGTACAACCACACACACACACTTATAAACTCAATACATTTCATTTCCATAGTTTGTTGAAGTATTATAATAACTCAAATTAAATAAAACTAAAACTTAATAAAAGACCTATACAGACATAAATTTAGACATAATTTAACTAAAATTAAAATAAAATACAAATCAAACGACATTAGTTTATCAGTAATCCTAAAAAAAGAGCACTGCCAAGCACACATGCTAAAAAAACAATAACTTACACATAGTAAGAAATGGTTATAAAACTAGTGATGAGGCTTGAAGCTTGAATAAAAAACACCACATTTCACATTGAAGCACTGTATCGGAGCTTGATTCGTTTGCCAAAAGCATGTAATCTACGTTGTCCAAGCTTCATTCGCCTGAAAACCACGTGACTGCTTCAGTATCTGCTTCAAACGAAGTGAACCTCAGCGCCGTTTCCTTTATATTGCATTATAATGCGTTAGCATTGTTTTCTTTTTATCCTAATTTATATATTAAGGTCAAACCCAGATAGCAAAATTTGTCAGGCCCACCTCTGGGCCACAACCTTGCTTAAGTTCTGGCCCAATTCTGGCTGGGTCCCCGGCCCAAAACTGGCCCACACACTGAAAACCGACTCAAACTATTTCCTCTGGCCCAGATGCGGCCCATGCCCTGTAAAATGACTCTTATTTATTGACGTGGCCCAGAAACTGTTAAATGTAATTCAGCAGTGAAACACAAATACAACCATTTAAAAACATTAAAAAGGCTTTAATTATAAAATTTCCAAATACTTTAATATAAACATATATTAACAATGAACAAATGCACAGTATAAACATTAACACAATTTTTAAACCACAAAGTAACAAGTAAATTATATTTACTGTGTATTATATATATGAAGAGTTCATTTGCATAAACAGAACTCCATTCTTAAAAATCATGTTTTTTCATTGTGCATTCCAATTAATCTCAATCAAACTGCAGTCGGGTTATTTTGATTAGGTAAAGAATAACTAATAAATACTGCTATCTAACACAATAAAAACATAGTAACAAAAAACATGAGTTATCTGTTTTTGCAAATAAACTCTTCATATATAAAACATTATGTGTCACATTTCAGTTCAGTTCTTATCAAATGGTCTCAGTGCAGTCAGGTCAATAATATTGCTGAACATTAGGTGTCTTCAATTAAGCAAGACAAAAGGCAACAGTGACAAGGAACCCAAACCCAAACAAGACCCGGCTCAGTCAGAAAACAGTCTCCTCTGGCCAAATGAATGAATGTGGTGTGATTATTCCAGGGTGCATCACAAGTCAGATTATGGATTGATATCATTCAGAATATTTCGTCCAACTTCTTCTGCTTGAAGTAATATCACGCCAGCAGGTGAAGCTGGTAAAAAGGGTCTGTGCAGAGGGCTTGTCTGGTTCTCATAGACTTTGCTGAGGATCAGTGCTGTTAAATAAATAAAACATAATCTCCTTATTTTGTGCATTTTCATTATTTTTCAGTAACTCTGACTACATATGCTGAAAAAAAATTGAGAAATAATATTTCATGAAAACTTTTCATATTGCTAAAGAAGGTAACACTAGTGACAATAGTACATGTGGTCTTGAAATTAAAAAATGTGGGCTTAAAAAAATAAAAAAAATAAGCTGTCATTTATATGTATTCATAAAGTCAAAAGGTAATCTAATAATGTGGTCTAAGTTTAAATTTTAGAAAAAGAAATAAATTTTAAGACATCTTGCCGTACCAAAAGTGGACGTTTCTGTAGAATGACCCAAATATATAATCTCTAAACGTCAATCAAACAGTTTAACGTACTTTTACCTCAGGAAATTCAGAGTCGCTTGGAAAATCAACTCTAGAGTTGAGTATAATTCCAAATATAAGCTTTCATTTATCTTAACTTGTTAATTGTTCGTGATGTTTTAATTGTATGATGTAGGCCTTGACAGCCACCATTTAAATTATGTTATATGTTGTCTGTAACTCAATAAAACTAAAAATGGTTTTCAAGGTAAATCAAAATGATCAAGTCTATTGTGAATTACGTACTGTATTTTGATAGCTATTCAGAGTCACAGTTTATACGTTCTTTAAACTGGCCTTATGTGCAATTTAAAGTGCCCCTATTATGAGTAATGAAAGGTTCATATTTTGGTTTTGGGAGTCCCCAACAACAGGTTGACAAGCATGCAAGGTCAAAAAACACTTTCATTTTCTTATAATATGCATTTATTTTTACCTTACTTGACCAACGCGAAAATCAAGTTTTCCAGGTCTGCATGCAACAAGTGGGCAGCAATATGCTAATGTTTCATGTTGACATATGAAACAGCTTGGGATTCATTTTAAAAACGACTCGTTTCAATGATTCCGAGTCCACTCTTTCTTTTGAGAAATGATGATTTTATACACGGTGATTTTATACACTTTCAGATTTAAAACTTTGCAGGATGTTTTCATTCATGTTTTCACTGTGTTACACACTGCATGAAAGATCATCTTCAAAAATCCATAATAGGGGCACTTTAATATAATTTGAAGTCAGCAGGGAAGCTGAAGTCAGTTGTAGTTCTTGTGTTTCTCTTTCATTCAGTGATTGTTAACAGCAGCTGTTCATCACTAATGCACAATCATCACTTAATTAATCACAGAATTTTCTCATTAACTACACTGCTTCAGTATTACTCTGACACTGTAGTGTGCACACATTATACAGGTACGGGTCATATAATTAGAATATCATCAAAAAGTTGATTTATTTCACTAATTCCATTCAAAAAGTGAAACTTGTATATTATATTCATTCATTACACACAGACTGATATATTTCAAATGTTTATTTCTTTTAAATTTGAGGATTAGAGCTTACAGCTCATGAAAGTCAAAAATCAGTATCTCAAAATATTAGAATATTTACATTTGAGTTTGAATAAATGACCATCCCTACAGTATAAATTCTGGGTATCTCTTGTTCTTTGAAACCACAATAATGGAGAAGACTGCTGACTTGGCAATGATCCAGAAGACGAACATTGACGCCCTCCACAAAGAGGGTAAGTCACAGAGGGTCATTACTGAAAGGTGTGGCTGTTTACAGAGTGCTGTATCAAAGCATATTAAATGCAAAGTTGACTGGAAGGAAGAATTTGGGTAGTAAAAGGTGCACAAGCAACAGGGATGACTGCAAGCTTGAGAATACAGTCAAGCAAAGCCGATTCAAACACTTGTGAGAGCTTCACAAGGAGAGAACTGAAGCTGGAGTCAGTGCATCAAGAGTCACCACGCTCAGATGTCTTCAGGAAAAGGGCTACCAAGCCACTTCTGAACCAGAGGCAATGTCAGAAGCATCTTAACTGGACTGTGGAGAAAAAGAACTGGACTGTTGCTCAGTGGTCCAAAGTCCTCTTTTCAGATGAAAGTAAATTCTACATTTCATTTGGAAATCAAGGTCCCAGAGTCTGAAGGAAGAGTGGAGAGGCACAGAATCCATGTTGCTTGAAGTCCAGTGTGAAGTTTCCACAGTCAGTGATGATTTGGGCTGCCATGTCATCTGCTGGTGTTGGTCCACTGTGTTTTCTGATGTCCACAGTCAACGCAGCCATCTACCAGGAAATTTTAGAGCACTTCATGCTTCCTTCTGCTGACAAGCTTTATGGAGATGCTGATTTCATTTTCCAGCAGGACTTGGCACCTGACCACACTACCAAAAGCTGGTTCAATGACCATAGTGTTACTGTGCTTGATTGGCCAGCAAACTCGCCTGACCTGAACCCCATAGAGAATCTGTGGAGTATTGTCAAGAGGAAGATGAGAGACACCAGACCCAACAATGCAGATGAGCTGAAGGCCACTATCAGAGCAACCTGGGCTCTCATAACACCTGAGCAGTGCCACAGACTGATCGACTCCATGCCACGCCGCATTGCTGCAGTAATTCAGGCAAAAGGAGCCCCAACTAAGTATTGAGTGCTGTACATGCTCATACTTTTCATGTTCATACTTTTCAGTTGGCCAAGATTTCTAAAAATCCTTTCTTTGTATTGGTCTTAAGTAATATTCTAATATTTTGAGATACTGATTTTTGACTTTCATGAGCTGTAAGCTCTAATCATCAAAATTAAAAGAAATAAACATTTGAAATATATCAGTCTGTGTGTAATGAATGAATATAATATACAAGTTTCACTTTTTGAATGGAATTAGTGAAATAAATCAACTTTTTGATGATATTCTAATTATATGACCAGCACCTGTAAGTGTTCACTTAATACTGAGGATTTTGTTGTGGGTTTTAAAGGGTTAAAGATGTAAGATGAAAAAAAACAGCATGAAATGTAATTTAACAGCAATAAACTGTAATTAATTTACAGCAACAAACTGTAGAAAAACAGTTACTTACTGGCAACCGTGCTGCCAGTAGATTACCATTAATTCAAAGAAAAAACAGCAATTTACTGTAAAACATAACAGTCAGATTAACCAAACGAAAAAAATATATTTTTACTGAAATATTAGTGAAGGTCCACAGAAAACAGTTATGCAAAGTCATGAACTGATAAGGAGAGTAAGTATTAATCTGAACTGTATTAATGTGTTTTTTGCACAAGAGAGATCTGTTAGTTTAATTTAGATTTGTGGGTCACCATTGCGCTGGAGAGTAGAGCCTGTGCTTCAGTCAATGATGAGCCACAAACACATGTTCTGCTGCTTCATTTAAAGACAGTAACTGTGGAGTTGCTGATACAGTGATGATCTCTTTGTTATGTACTTCAGCACATGCATGTGTTATAGTTGATGATGAACTGCAACGATTTGAGTTAAAGACGTGTTTTTAGTTATTTAAAGTGTTTGCAGTTTTATACTAAGAAATATTTCTTCTCAGTGGATTCAAATGAAATAAGTTCATATTACTAACACTGTTTGAATACTAGTATTTTAAACTCAAACAGTTTGAAGCAATTGGAGCAGAGTTAATTTACATGGTAGTATTACAGTAATCACTGTATTTTATTTTGATAAAGTACCAACTGCGCTGTCAAGTTAGCAATGATGTGTTGTGTGTGTGTGTGTGTGTGCGCGCGCTCCTCTGCCGCGATCACTTCAACTGTTTCCTTATACCAGCAGAATCAACTTTAAACACATATTGTCTTATTAATATTCACTGTATAAAGGTCTGCTTTTATTTGTGTACACTCACAATGAAAACAAAACAGATTTTATATATATAACATGTAATAATATTTAGTATTTTCACATCTAGATGGAAAAAATTATAATTTGCACTTCTGTCTGTTCAAAATAAATGAAAAGAAACTGAGCATAGTAGATTTTTTTCCCCCTGTTGTACCGAAATCATATTGAACCGTGACCCCCAAATCGAGGTACGTACCGAACCGTGACATCTGTGTACCGTGCCACCCCTAATACAAATGAATAAACAAGGTGCACATTCAACACATAAGAAAATACACTTAATTGGCTAATTGTACATTAACACACGGTCACGTAACTTACACATGTTCACATACGGCAAAGCAATTAACACGATAAAACATACCTCACTGGCCTCTCTAACTCAAGAGGAGTAAACTTGGAGGGTTACAGTCTCTTCTTCTTAAACAAAAAACCAATATAACTTCTTAGCACTTCTTACAGGCGTAACTCTTACAGACATGTTACTAGTGCAGCACCTCGTGTGGCTATTCTGCTTGTAGTGCACCGGAAAAAATATCCTGATTGCAAGTTTGCAACAATTAAATAATTCCCAAGCTAAACAAAAGAGAAATAGGTTCCCCACTTTTTCTGTAGTTTTAGTTGAATAATATGAAATGAATTGACATGTATTAACAAAATATATATATATTACTTATTTATTCTAAGGATCACTCTGAACATTTTAAGTATTTATTGACCTTTTAACTGTAAAGTGCATATTATGAACTGAAATATATGAGAGTTGCCTCTGACGGCAGCTACACTCCCACCAAATCACTTGTGATTTCCAAATGGACTTATGAACTGTACTATCAGCTTCCAGTAAAGTGACAGTTTTGTGGATTGGTCTTATTAGATGAACTGGTTTACTCAGTTTCTTCCCATGGTCATCTAATGTTGAGTCGCTGATTAGCAGCTGCACCTTTCGTACGCATCCATCTTGACTTGGGTACACGGCAGTAACTTTAGCCAGCTTCCAGTCGTTTCTGGGTGTTGTATCATCTTGTATGATCACTGAGTCATTGACTTTCGCATTTCTGTTTGTCTTGTGCCACCTTTGTCTTTGTTGTAGGCTCAACAGATATTCTTTCTTCCATCTTTGCCAAAATTCGTTAGCTAGGTACTGCACTCTACGCCATCTTCTACGAAGGTAAAGGTCTTCCTTTACAAAATCTCCTGGTGGTGTTATAGGTCGTCTGTTTATGATTGCCATCACTTCATATAGATAGGTTTTTAAAGATGAACTGTGTTATGAAGTGTTTGGAATGACTGATCCAGGATGGATGTTAACACACTTCTGATTGTTCGGATACGTTTCGGTCCAGAGACCTTCGTCAGGCAAACACATACAAGCAAAAGCAACAGCTCAATAAGTACTAAGACTCAAGCAGTATTCCAATTGATTACACCTGCTGGTAATCAAGGTCAATCATGTGAACAGCTGTATCACAATTAAAACAAGACAACCACATTAAGGCAAGAATTTTTGAATACAAACACAAAGTCAGGAAATATCCAAACAGTCATAGAACATCACCCATTTCCCCCACAATTCACAATTGTCCGTCCCAAAGACAAGCAACTCATAGCCATACAACATCCTACAACGTTGAAACGTAGCTTGCCTATTAGTCCATTTAATCGGATATGTCGAATTTGTAGTCATATACACATCAAAGTACTGATTTGAGTAACAGATTTAGGGAGAGGGGTCATAATGAAGATTGGATACAGTCCGCAGTAATGAGATTTGAAAATGAAAATCAAGAGACATCTCTACATAAAAAAACGGTTCAAATCAGAAAACAAAACCACTGTATGTGCTGTTCAATATTCTCCTATTTGTTCAGATATAAAAAAAGATCATAGACAAACATTGGTATTTTAAAATCCGATCCTCTCCTTAGTGATACTTTTGAGAAAACACCAAGATTTGTGTATAAACGCTCTCCTAATATACGTGATCTTCTCGTAAGAGCTGATGTTAGTTCATCTGTAGAACGACCCACTCACTTTCTATCTATCCCTTCAGGTAACTATAACTGTGGTCGCTGTGCCCAATGTAATTTTACTACAAAAACTAAAATTTTCTCTCATCCTCATTCAGGAAGGAAGTTCAAAATTAAGGGTGTCATCACATGCAGTACTAAAAATGTTATTTATATGATAAAATGTCCATGCGTGTTAGCGTATATAGGAAAGACACAACGTGCTTTAAAAACAAGGATTGCAGAACATCGAGTAGTATTCGCACTAATGATCAAAACAACGCGGTAGCAGTACACTTTAATTTAAAAAGTCACAACCTTTCCACATTGAGGTACATTGGACTTGAACACGTTAAAGTACCCAGGAGAGGTGGTGATGAAACATGTTTAAGTTTATTTAACTGAATATTTGAATGTTTTAAAATATATTTACATTTATAAATCTAATATATTTACATGTACAGAAATGTAATATGTTAACAAATATTAGTAATTAATATATGGACATAGATTGCAAATTAATATATTTATATAGACTGATATCTAAATGTATTTACATATAAAGGAAATACATATATGTAAATATCTCCGATAAAAATATATTTACAGATATTTAATATATGTGAAAAATATTAAAAAGCGGCCAAAATCAAATATTTAAATATATTTTTAATATATATTTCGAAATATGTTTACATATATTGTATAAAATATATTTACTTATATTTTATTAATTTATGTGACTTCTGTATGGAAGCCGCGGCCAGAATTGAGAGATAATATAAAAGACATGTCTCAAGAGTTTTTTTTTTGTAGCCTTCTGCTTTAATATCCGTATTATTTAGTCGTGTCTTTGACGGTTGTGTGTTACTATATTGATTTCGGTCTCTCTCGCGCACTGTCGCTCTCTCTCACGCGCACGTTTGGTCTCTCTCTGCGTTCGCTTCTCTTTTGTCCAATACAGCGCCTCATAAACGGTGTCGTCCGTCAGAAGCTGTGCATCGAGAGCGCGAGCGCAGCGCGAGAGAGAGGCGGGAATAACGGAGACCGTTCGCTCGCTCTTTGATGATTACCGGGAGCCGTCGCCGCTGGACAGCAACGGAGAGAGCAGCAAACCGGTGAGGGACTGAACACACGCCAGAAAAACTCACATTTCCAGAGAAGATGCTGACTTTAAAGCTCAGAAACGTCTGACAGAAATAATAGCACTTTTCTGTTACCACACAATTATAATCATTAAAGCTTTTAAAATAGTTGTAGGTAAACAATTTGGTAATCGAAGCTAAAGAAATGTTTTATTTATTCAGTTATGAAGTTAAGTTGTTCTTATATAAATAAGGTGATTTCTCTGTTGTGACTGGAATAAGGTGTGTGTGTGTGTGAGAGAGAGAGAGTGAGTGTGTGTGTGTGTGTGTGTGTGAGTGAGAGAGAGAGAGAGCGTGTGTGTGTGCGCGCGTGTGTGTGTGCGTGTGTGTGTGTGTACCTGGTATTCCCTGCATTATGGGGACCAAATGTCCCTAAAAGGATAGTAATACCAGTAATTTCCAACCTTGTTGGGACATTTTTTTATTTTTAATTAACTTGTAAATCATACAGAATTAAGTTTTTTTTTTTTTTGTTTTTGTTTTTTTAAATCTAAAAATGGAAGTAGTTTTGTGTGAGGGGTAGATTTAGGGTTAGGGGATAGAAAATACAGTTTGTATTAGGGATGTGCGCTACGACTAATTTGATTGTCGTTTAAACGGGAGTTTTGTATCCAACTAGTCGACTAGTCTAAAAGCTAGAAACCCCCCAAACAATGGCAAAAGAAAAAAAAAAACTGTGTGTGTCTATATAACAGCCTACACTTGAAATACTTAGGGCCCTATTTGCTCAATGAATTCTGCTAAAAATAGGTCACGATTATGCCGTATGCTTGCTTCGCGTTATCATCATTTAATTTTAGGCGGTCATTAAACAGAAAAAAAGGAAGAGCATACACTCAACATAAACCAGTGCATAGCTTATTTATTCAGATCAGCTGGAGCAATGCAGAAATGGCAAATCAATCAATAGACTGACAGAATTCTTCATTTTCATATAACGTTAGCCAACATATTAAAACAAGTCAAGGAATAGCATTAAAACGGCTTTTAAAAATGCCATTAAAAATAATCCAGACAATGAACAAACAGAGTCTGAGCAGTGAAACAAGGGTTAATCCAAGGAACACGGGCAGGAAACAAGGCAACATGAAATGACAAGACTAAACTAGAACTAGAAACTAGGCACCGTAAAGCAGCTATCACTTGGTGAGTGATAAATGCAGAGCAATACTAGAGACTAAACAGAAAATAAACACGGAATGGCTTGGTAAAGTAGCTAACACTTGGTGAGTGATAAACACTAGACAATACTCGGTGATCTGAACAGGATCTGAGTGGGTGTTAAATAGAGTGTGTAATAGCTCTCAGCTGAGTGTGTGATTAGTGACAGCTGTGTGATTAGTGGCAGCTGTGTCAGTGCAATGGATGATGGGAACTGTAGCCCAGTGTGACGTGCAACAGTCTGTGTGGTGCGAGAGTCAACATGAAGGAAGGGCGACCTCCGATGGCGAGTGGACGGAAGACCATGAACTGGATTCATGACATTGGCAGAGGCGGACAAAGTACACAACTCCATTACTTGAGTGAAAATACAGATACTGCTGGTCAAATATTACTCCAGTACAAGTAAAAGTTGCAAAGACAGATTTTTACTTAAGTAAAAGTACAGAAGTACTTGCTTTTAAAAGTACTTAAGTACCAAAAGTACATTTCCTTTTTTATGTCAATGCACTGTTTTATTATTGTTGTACGTAATACTTGCAATACCTCTGAAGCAACTTACAATACATTACACCTACTGAATACACTGACTAGCTTGTAGCATCTTTGGAATAAAGAGCTTTTAGAATGTTAAAAACGTATGCGAAAAAAAGAAAGAAAATTATTTAACACCCCTTCCCACCCCCAAAAAAGCAGGATGGTAATGATCTCACACAGCTCTGACAGTGTGTGCGCACATCTATGTAAAGCCATTCATCCACATTTGAAGAGAGTGGACAGTGAAATCCTGTAAATACAGAGTGATAAAGAAGGGGAAAAATCAAACCTGCTTTAAAACCCAGCAACACAACTGTAGCTGTATAACTTTACAACAGCAACACTGCTTTAACAAAAAAGCAAAACTTATTTGACATCAAAACAAAAATGTCAAAAATGCTGTCTAATCACTCTCGCTTTACTTTGATGTCCCACACAGAACGGTCTGTGCAGTGCTGCTTCAAATACACCTGTGTTTTATTAGGAGACGCACAACAGTTCTTCTGAGTGTGTGTGTGTGTGTGTGTGTGTGTGTGAGAGAGTGAGAAGCGAGGCTGTGTGTGTGTGTGTCTGTGTCATTGATGGTGTGTGTTTGTGACATATGAGGACACAAATTTGTATAATGGCGTGGGTATGACAGGTATTACAAGGAGAAGGTGATTAATGAGGACATTACCCCATGTTCCCATATTTCATAAGCCTTATAAATCATACAGAATGAGTTTTTGTGTGTGTGTCTGAGAGAGAGAGTGAACGAGAGAGGAACAGAAGAGGGGAGGGTGTGTGTGTGCATGAGAGGCAGAGAGGAGGGAAAATGGTGAGGAAATGTGTGTGTGTGTGTGTACCTGTTTTTCTATTCAGGTGGGGACTTGAACCTGAATACACACAAACTCATGGGGACTCATGTCACGGTGGGGGCCTAAATTGAGGTCTCCACGGGTAAACAAGCTAATAAAGTTTTTTGAAAATCTAAAAATGCCTGTAGTTTCCTGTAAGGGGTAGGTTTAGGTGTAGGGTTGGTGTAGGACAATAGAATATACGGTCTGTACAGTAGAAGAAGCATTACTCCTATGGAGAGTCCCCACGAGGATAGCAAACCAGACGCGAGAGTGTGAGTGTGTGTGTGTGAGAGTGTGCACGTTTTTGTGCCAAATGAGGACATAAATTTGTATAATGACAAGGGTATGACAGGTATTACAAGGAGAAGGTGACTTTTCAGGACATTACCCCATGTCCCCATATTTCATAAGCCTTATAAATCATACAGAATGAGTTTTTGTGTGTGTGTCTGAGAGAGAGAGTGAACGAGAGAGGAACAGAAGAGGGGAGGGTGTGTGTGTGCATGAGAGACAGAGAGGAGGGAAAATGGTGAGGAAATGTGTGTGTGTGTGCGCACGTGTGTTTGTGTGTGTGTGCACGTTTTTGTGACAAATGAGGACATAAATTTGTATAATGACAAGGGTATGACATAGGTATTACAAGGAGAAGGTGACTTTTCAGGACATTACCTCATGTCCCCATATTTCAAAAGGCTTATAAATCATACAGAATGAGTTTGTGTGTGTGTGTGTGTGTGTGTGTGTGTTTCTGAGAGAGAGAGAGAATGAGAGAGGGACAGAAGAGGGGAGGGAGTGTGTGGTGCATGAGAGGCAGAGAGGAGGGAAAATGGTGAGGAAATGTGTGTGTGTGTGTGTGTTTGTGAAAAGTCAGGACATAGATGTGTATAATGACAAAGGTATGACAGGTATTACAAGGTGAAGGTGACTTTTCAGGACATTGACCCATGTCCCCACTTTTCAAAACGCTTATAAATCACACAGAGTGGAGTGTATTGAAAATCTGAAATAGCAGAAAGTCTCCTGTAAGGGGTAGGTTTAGGTGTAGGGATGGTGTAGGACAATAGCACATACAGTTTGTACAGTATAAAAACCATTACGCCTATGGGATGTCCCCACTTTTCACAAAAACAAACGTGTGCGTGTGTGAGTGAGTGTGTTTAGGCTTGTGTGTGTGTCTGAGTGTGTGGTTGAGTGAGGAGGGGAGGGTGAGTGTATGTGTGCTCATGAAGCAGAGAGGCGGGTGTGTGTGTGTGCGTGCGTGCGTGTTTTTGTGATTTATGAGGACACAATTTGTATAATCACAAGGGTATTACAAGGAGAAGGTGATTTATGAGGACATTTCCCCATGTCCCCATATTTCAAAAGGCTTATAAATCACACAGAATGGAGTGTATTGAAAATCTAAAAATGCTTGTAGTCTCCTGTAAGGGGTAGGTTTAGGTGTAGGGTTGGTGTAGGGCAATAGAATATACATTTTGTACAGTATAAAAACCATTATGCCTATGGAGAGTCCCCGTAAACCACAAATACCAACATGTGTGTGTGTGTGTGTGTGTGTGTGTGAGGGAGTGTGTGTGTGCGTTTGTATTTGTGACATATCAGGACAAAAGTATGAATACACACCAACAAAGTCAGGACAAAAATCGATGTCCTCATTTTTCTTAGCATACAGTGTTCTACAGCCTCAAATATATAGCCTGGTAATACCAAACTTCGCTTTGCTTCGTAGACAGAGTCTGGAAGGGCATGATTGACAAGCGTTTACTTTCTCGTGGGGGGCGCTTGTCTGAAGTTTAAAATCATCGGTGTACCCGTAAGCCAATCACATAACGTTTGGTTATGACGTATGTTATTCGCCAGCTCAGCCGCCTCGAACTTCCGCTGTAAACACAGGTATGCGGCGAAAACAAAACCATCGAGAGAAATACCGGAGTGAAGATGGCTGTGAACGACTTTTGCAGATTATGTGAAGTAAATCTACGCATCCACAATTTTTGCCTTGCCAGACTTTGGCCTCCCCAGTTTCTCGCTGATGATCGGTAACAGTTGATAAATTAAACTTTTCCCAAAACCTGTCGGGAGTAGGGCCACAACATCACCTCCATTCAAAATGTGAACCAAACACTCTTCTTGTCCGGGCTTCAGTTGGCAAATGCCGGGAATATTCTCCACAACAGAGTGAACAGCATCCCGTGTCTCCATGTCTGCTGTCGTACCTAAACTACAATCTTAAATTCGGCGCTTAGCGTCTACGTCACGGCTCTCAGCCCGCCCTCTGTTTGTTGGTTGGACGGCTGATAATCTGGGAGATGGTTTGCTATATCAGACTGAGTACAGAAGCGAACTGAAATTGAGCGGAAGTACGAAGTCTGACGTAGTCAGGCTATCAAATATATACCTGGTGGTATCTCCTTCGACCAGAATTGTCACAATTGTTTGAAATCGTGTGTGTAAGTGTGTATCACATTTTTGCTCACTCACTGATACGCCAACTATGGGACGTGTGAGGTACTGCGCTAAACGTTAACACACACAGGAAGTGACATCAGAGATGTTCTAACATTTCACTAGAAGGCGGGGTAAGCGATTTTCCCCTTGTTTTGTGTGAACCCTTGGTATTTCTAACTGACTCGATCCTAATGATCTGAGTGGTCTGTTAGGTTTATATTCAGTGAGCATATCTCCAATGTATTTAGGTCCTAGACCATTTAGAGATTTATAAACGAGTAAAAGTACTTTAAAATCAATCCTAAATGTAACTGGAAGCCAGTGCAAGGACCTGAGGACTGGTGTAATATGCTCAAATTTTCTGGTTCTAGTCAGAATCCTGGCAGCAGCGTTCTGGATGAGCTGCAGCTGTCTAATGGTCTTCTTTGGAAGGAGACCATTACAATAATCCACCCTGCTGGTGATAAAGGCATGAACAAGTTTCTCCAAGTCTTGACTGGAAACAAAACATCTAATTCTTGCAATGTTTTTGAGATGATAGTATGCTGATTTAGTTACTGCTTTGACATGACTACTAAAACTAAGGTCTGTCTCCAGAAACACCCCAAGATTTTTGACTTGGTTTTTAGTTGATTGACCCTAGAGTCAAGGTATGAATTCACCTTGATAACTTCACCTTTGTTTCCAAATGCAATGACTTCAGTTTTCTCCATATTTAACTGAAGAAAGTTCTGGGACATCCAACAGTTTATTTCATCAATGCATTGGCAGAGGGAGTCAATGGGGCTGTAGTCATTTGGAGATAAGGCTAGGTAAATCTGGGTATCATCAGCATAGCTGTGATAGGCAATTTGGTTCTTTCTCATTATTTGACTTAGTGGGAGCATATACAGGCTAAACAAGAGCGGTGCAAGAATTGAGCCTTGTGGGACTCCACATGTCATGGACGTTCACTTAGACTTATGCTCTCCTATACTCACATAATAACCTCTCCCTTCTAAGTATGACCTGAACCATTTGAGTACCATCCCAGAAAGCCTGATCCAGTTTTCCAGTCTCTAGAAGTATGTTATGATCAACAGTGTCAAACGCAGCACTAAGATCTAGTAGTACCAGCACTGATATTTTGCCTGAATCAGAATTGAAGCGAATATCATTTATTATCTTAATGAGTGCTGTCTCTGTGCTATGATGTGCTCGGAAACCAGATTGAAAATTGTCCAGGTATCCATTTAAGTTTAAGTAGTTGTTCAGCTGATTAAAAACTACCTTTTCAATAATCTTACCTATGAACGGAAGATTTGATATTGGTCTATAGTTGTTCAACATTGTGTTATCAAGATTGCGCTTTTTCAGAAGGGGCTTAACAACTGCAGTTTTCAGGGAGTTTGGAAAAGTCCCAGAAAGAAGTGAAGCATTCACCACTTCTAAGAGATCTGCTTCTAAACAGTTAAGCACACTTTTGAAAAAAGATGTGGGAAGTGTGTCAAGATAGCAGGTTGATGATTTAAGGTGCTGTACTATTTCTTTCAAAATTTTGCAATCAATTGCTTCAAAAACAGACATAGTCACTTCTTTTTGAAATTGCGGTCGAATCTGTGTGACCTCTGCAAAAGTAGATATGCCAATCTCCTTTCTGATATTATTGATCTTCTCAGAAAAGAAGGAAGCAAACTCATTGCATTTACTGTCGGAGAGCATTTCACTGGGAATCTGACTTGGGGGGTTTGTAAGTCTCTCCACAGTAGCAAAAAGAGTGCGAGAGTTGTTTAAGTTACTGTTTATAAGGTTTGAGAAGAAGGTCTGTCTAGCTGTGGCTAGTTCCACATTGAAAGCATGAAGGCTGTCTTTATAGATGCTATAGTGAATTTCAAGTTTTGTCTTCCGCCACATCCGCTCAGCTTTTCTGCATTGTCTTTTCATACTCTGAACTGCTGTTGATCTTCTCCATGGTGATTTTTGTCTGCCATTCTTCTTGCAGACCCTTGTCGGAGCAATATCATCAATAACATTCTTAACTTTTGAGTTAAAAGAATCCAGAAGAAGATCAACAGAGTCTGCAGAAATGCTTGGTGTTAAAGATATAGCCTTCATAAATAGCGCACTAGTGTTCTCATTAATGCATCTCTTTCTGACAGAGACAGATCTAGATTCAGTGGTAACAGAGATCAATATATCAAAGAAAATACAGAAGTGATCAGATAGTGCTACATCCTTAACAACAATGGATGAAATGTTTAGACCTTTACTGATGAGTAAATCTAGAGTGTGTCCACGATTGTGTGTGGGTTCATGCACATGCTGGATCAGATCAAAAGTGTTTAAAACAGTAATAATTTCTTTTGCAGTTTTGATTTCTGCATTATCTATGTGAATATTAAAATCCCCTGCAATAGTAAAACAGTCAAACTCTGAGGAAATCATTGATAACAGTTCTGTGAACTCTTCAACAAAGGCTGGAGAGTATTTTGGAGGCCTGTAAATAATGATAAACAGAATGCGTGGAGCACCTTTCAGTACAATACCTAGGTATTCAAAGGACAAAAACTGACCAAATGACACTTGATTGCATTGATAAACATCTTTAAATAGAGCAGCTACACCTCCACCGTTCCTAACAGTCCTGCAGACACTTGTAAAGTTAAAGTTAGGAGGGGCTGTTTCATTGAGGACTGTTGCACTGCAGCTGTCTTCAAGCCATTTTTCATTTAGAAACATAAAATCCAGGTTGTTTGTGATTATAAAATCATTGATCAGAAATGATTTATTTTTTAGTGAGCGAATGTTTAAAAATGCTAACTTGATGGAATTACATTTTGTCTCTACAGCAATCTTAGATTGACGCATTACAGGCCGCAGATTAGATGGGTCAGCCGTACAGCTTGAGAAGGCCTTAGACTTTCTATCACGTGATAAAACAGAAATATAGAAAGCTACAGGCACACTGGGTTCCCGCTTGTTCTGTGAACATTTGTGAGTGTTGCTGCTAATATAGCGGGGACCCGACACATATCACTGAGAGCTGTTATCAGTTGTTTTTGGTTCACCTACAGCCGATGGAGGAGGGTTTGGGCCCTGGCGTTGTGGCAGCGGTTGGAGAGCTCTCACAGGAGGAGGAGGGAGAGCTGGGCCTGCTGTCTATGGTGGTTGTGGGGCCCGCCGTTTTTTAGTTGATATCTGGGGGCTTGCAGCGAACGAGTGGGAGAGTTTGGTCCCAGCATACACCAGTTCCTCCATTTTCTGTGAGAAGCTTAGGAGTAGAGATTCTGGAGAGAGGGATAGTGTGTCTGGCGAGCGGGGCTCAGGCTCTGGTGTTTCAGATGGCTATGATATGTTGTCCTGGCTTCCCTGGCTGTTTTCCAGATAGTTGTCCTTGAGTGCTGAGTCTTGGAGCTGATGTAGTACGTCACAGTCTGTGACGTACTACATCATTGTTATATGTGCTAGCTCTCAAACAGTGGATCATTGTTATATCGTCATATTGCCCGGTAAAACTGCTCAGTGTTGAGAGTTAAGCCATTATAGAGGTAACAGAACTTGAAGCTGCTTTGAAACGATGTGTATTGTGGATGCTATGCAAATAAATACATTGACTCCGCCTCAGCCCGTTGACCCGTTGGCTCCACCATGGCTCCTAGCTCCCTCCTCTCCACCGTGGCCCAGCAGTCCACTAGCTCTGCCGGGCTCCCTCGTCCCTCCGGCTCTGCCTTGGTCTGGCGTCGACCATCCTGCACCTCGGCACCGGCTTCGCCTCGTCCCTTCGGCTCCGTCAGGCTCCTTCATCCCCTCGGCTCCTCCTCTCTCCTTTGTCGCTCCGGCTCCACCGCAGCCTCCCGAATTCACGCCTCCACGTCGGTCGCCAGCACCATCTGCTCCGCCTAGTTGCTCTTCGGCACTCTCCATCTCAGCCTCGGGCTCGTCCTCCACCTGCTCTGCCATTGTTGGTCGGCTGACCTTCATTTCCACTATTGACTTGGCCAGAGGCTACTGGCAGGTGGCGGTAGCTGAGAACTCGAAGCCTATGACTGCGTTCATTTCTCACAGCAGGTTATTTCAGTTCCGAGTCTTACCTTTTGGATTGTGCAATGCGCCCGCCACATTCCAAAGGCTGATGAACTCTGTCCTTGTGTGTCTTGTTTATAAGTTGTGTGCCGTCTACTTGGACGATATTGTCGTGGCATCGCCTACTTTTGAGCAGCACCTTATTGACCTGAAAGAAGTTCTTACCAGGCTGGAATCTGCAGAGCTGTCTGTTAAGCTGGAGAAGTGCCAGTTCTGCAGGAGCGAGCTCACCTTTCTCAGTTACAATGTCACTGCAGAAGGTATCCTGCCAAATGAGGAAAAAGTAAGGGCTGTTCCTGATTTCAAAACTCCTACTTGCGTAAAACAATTTCTGGGACTAACCAGCTATTACAGACGTTTGATTATCCATGCCATGCTGAGCCACTCTTTGCGGTTACAAGGATGGATGTTCCCTTCGAATAGTCCAATGAATGTCAGGCTGCCATGGATGTTGGACTCGGTGCCGCCCTCATGCAGGGAGACAACAACGGCAGAGATGTTGTAGTAGCCCACGCGAGTCGTGCCCTTTATAATCTGGGAGACCGTATTCTACTCCAGAAAAAGAGTGCTTAGCTGTCATATGGGCTCTTGAACATTTTCGGCCATATATTGAGGGTCTTCACGTGACAATTTTTTCAGACCACAGTAGCCTGAGATGGCCCAAACCTCTCTGGCCGGCTGGCTAGATGGTCTCTCCGATTGCAGGACTTTGACTTTGACATTGTTCATGAGCCTGGGACAAGCAATCAAGTGACTTGCAGATGCTCTTTCTCGTAACCCTGTTTCTTTCTGTGAGTCACCATTGGGAATTCTTCACGATTATGCCACTATTGGTGGCCTTGACCTGTGTGCTTTACCCCCTGTGATTTTTTTTCTGATCAAGAGCACCTCAAGCAAATGTAACTTAATGATCCAGATACTGGAAAATTTCTGTGGATGTTGGAGGGACAGGATGAGAGTTGTGATGATGAGTTGTCTCAGTATGTGATTACAGGGTCCTGTAATCTTCACCCTATGAAGCGCCTTAAACTGTATGTACCCACGACTATGAAAAGGAGTATAATGGAATATTACCATGATCATCCAATGGCTGGACACTTGGGGATGACAAAAACGATAGCGAGGCTGAAGCTTCGATTTTACTGGCCAAAGTTGTCCTCTGACGCTAAGAAGTATGTCGCCTCCTGTACTGTCTGTCAGTTCACGAAGCCAAGCCAGAGGAAAACTGCTGGGCTTATGGTCCCCATCCGTCCGCAAAAACCTTGGGAGTATACAGGGGTGGACTTTGTAGGGCCTTTACTGTGCACACCCTGTGGCAATGCGTACATCCTGGTCTTCGTGGACTATTTTTCAAAGTGGGTGGAGGTTAGTGCGGTGAAAGAAGCAACTGCCCGAGTTGCCACCAGCAAGCTGCTGAGTGAGGTCTTTGCACTTTGGTTTCAGACAGGGGATCCCCATTTGTCAGTGAACTCTTCAAGCATGTACTCACCACCCTGGGGTCAGAACACAGACTTACGACTGCGTATCACCCACAAATGAATGCGACAGAGAGGGTGAATCGTTTGTTGAAGTGCATGATCACGCTTTGGAAAAAAGCCATGCCAAAAGGAAAAAGCACTATGACCAAAGATGTCGGCCTGTGTCTTACTCTGTAGATGAATTGGTCAGAGTGAAAACTCATCCTCGTTCAGATGCTCTGGCAAACTTCACAGCTAAGCTGGCACCTGTATATGCAGGCCCTTATAGTATTACACAAAAGCTGTCAGAAATGAACTACAGACTCACTGACGTGAATGCTGAAGAAGACGCAGGTGTATTTCATGTCGTAAATCTGCTGCCTTTTCGTAACTGGGACCCACTTGTTGAACCAGAGACTGTTTTTCATGCGTTTTTCATGCACAGTCTGTCCCTTTTTTAGGTTACATTGTGTCGTCCGAGGGTGTGCGCATGGAAGGCTGTGGTAGATTGGCCAACCCCAGATTTCCGCAAGGCCCTGCCACTTGTTTATGCCAGAGAATTTACAGACCAATGTCATTCGTTGGGGTCATTGTTCCAAGGTAGCTTGTCATCCGGGGGTTAGTCTTACTATTTTTCTCGTTAAACAACGGTTCTGGTGGCAATCTATGGCCCGTGACATACGACTTTTTGTTTTGGCCTGTTCAGTCTGAGCCATTTCTAAGACTTCCAATCGACCCCCTGCTGGACTCCTTCAACCGCTGTCAGTTCCTTCGAGACCCTGGTCCCATATTTCGCTACGGGACTCCCGCCCTCCCAGGGTAACACGGCAGTTTTAACCGTGGTGGACCGGTTCTCGAAGGCAACTCATTTTATCCCTCTGCCCAAAATACCCTCAGCTAGAGAAACAGCAGTTGCTGTCATTGATCACGTTTTTCGTATTCATGGCCTTCTGATGGACATGGTTTCTGACAGGGGGCCTCAGTTTATCTCCAAATTTTGGAAGGAATTTTGTCATTTGTTGTGGGCGACTGTTAGTCTTTCTTCTGGTTTTCATCCCCAGAGTAATAGTCAGACGGAGAGAGCCAACCAAGATTTAGAAAATGTGTTGTGGTGTTTGGTGTGTCTCAGAACCCTTCCTCTTGGAGTCAGCAACTTTCATGGGTGGAGGAACCCATCTGGCCTTCCTCCGCACCTGGAGGAAGGCCAGAGAGTCTATCCTCCAAGTGGGGTCACGCACCAAGGCCCAAGCCGATTGCCACTGGTCAAAGCCTCCCGTCTACGTTGTGGGTCAAAAAGTGTGGTTTTTATCTAAAAAAAATTCCTCTCCGCACCGTCTGTAATAAGCTTGCTCCTAAATTAATTGGCCCGTTTACTGTTACCAAAATTATTAGCCCGGTGGCACTTCGCCTCAAACTTTCTCCAGCGTACAGGAGAATTCATTCCGTCTTCCATATTTCCAAATTAAAGCCAGTTTTTCATTCTACCATTAGTCCGCCTGCCCCAGTTCCCCCACTGCCGTGACTCGTAGATGGGGAACTTGCTTATTCGTAAAACATATTCTGGACTCAAAGCAGAGGGGACACGGATTTCAGTACCTGGTGGACTGGGAAGGTTACGGTCCGGAGGAGAGGAGTTGGGTTCCTGCTAGAGACATACTGGATCATTCACTTATTGATGATTACAACTGCCAGGTAAGTTCCCCTGTAAGGGGGAGGGGTACTGTCACGGTTCACGGGTCTGTGTGTTCATTCCTGTGTGTCTGCGTGTGCTGTCACCTGTCTGATTGCTTGTCAGCGTTGCTCCGGCAACCTCGGTGTTGACGAGCTAATCAGCGCTGCTGCACCTGTTGTGCATTACCGCTGCCTTTATCTGTCTCGCGTTTGCTGTGCATGTTGTCAGATGGGGTTTTATTTCATGCCTGTTGTTCTCTCCAGTGTGTCTGTTTCCTGGTTGCTTCCTGCCTCGGATTACCTACAGTTGTGGATACTCTACCGAGCAGTTGTTGGATTTCTCTTGCTGTGTTGGATGGGGTCAGTGCCTCACAGTCTTCAAGCAGACGAGCAGGTCTCAGAGGCACGATTACATCTGACCACTCGCCTTGCCTTATTTTCACTGTTCTTGTAAATAAACTGCACTTCACTTGCAACTGGATTCTGAGTTTTCGTTCCCTGACACATCCCCTCTTCATATAAAACAGTAATACAGTCATAAGATAATAGCACAAAATGCATGTTTATATATTCATTATAAAGCTGTAAAGCTGTATTACACTGAATAGTCTAATTTCAGTAGATATTTTATTGGTATTTTTAAGATGATTTGTTGTTGCTACAGTTGCTGTTGTGGGCTGTGCAACCGAATGAGCAACTTTTCACATAGGTTTAAACTGACCAGATGTTGGAAGAACTGTTCATGTCCTGTAATCAATGTGTGCATGCCCTTTAAAGGCCAGGGCTGCATTTCCCAAAAGCATCGTAAGCCTAAGAAGTTCGTAAAAACGATCGTACAACTGATCTTACTATTACGGTCTGTTTCTCAAAAGCATCGTAACTTAAGTAGCACTTGAAAATCATCGTAGATCTACGAGTGCTCTGGAGAACTCGTAAAGCCCTACGTGCATCGTAAGAACACAGAATTATGAGGTCACCTGCAGGACAATCAGCAGATTACACCTTTAAATTTATAAATTTAAGTGCAATGTGATTATAATTAAATTAAATAATTAAAGATTATAATTAAAGCTTTTGATTATACTTTATTGTACACTTTATTACTCGTTTTTTGTTTATATAAAATGAAATGAAATAATTAAAAAGGGCACAAAACAAAAAAACACAACTAAATTAAATGACTGAACAAAAAAAGGATAAAATAGGATAGGATAAACTCATAAAAATCTGTCAATGGCTTGCTGACGTGCACGAAAACCAGCCATGTATTGTACCCAAAAAAAAAAAAATTCTACAGATATTATAGGCCTATATACAATAATATATATTATTATTGGTCTATATGTAGTATATTAATATTATTCTTAAACTATTCTATTCTATTATAGACCAATTATATCCAAGCTGTCTGGAATGCAACATTAGGTTAAAATTTGAATATATGAGCATGTACTACAATTACGAGCCATTCTATAAATTGACATTTCAGCACTTGACCAACAGACAGCAACTCCTAAGTAGCACTTAAAGCATGACTACTTGCAATTGTGTTAAGTGCATTTTTGGGAAACGCACGTGAAACAATAACAAACGTTTGTAAAATGACTTGTAGAAAACACTCTTCAGCGCTAAGATCAATCGTTATCGGGAAACCCGACCCAGGTCAATTTAATAAAGAACCACTTAATTTCTACAGAGACACTTAATATTCAACACCATGCCATCTCTATCTGTATCTTAGGTAGAGGTGTGTTTGCTAGCATGTCCATTGACAAAGGATGCTTCATTCTTGAATACCGTGGAGAGTTACTTTCCCAAGAGGAGCGCCAAACAAGACAGAATAGATACAATTAAACAGAAAATACCTTCTTGTTTGACTTTGATTGGAATGGAAGACAATGGTGGAAGGTTTTGGGAACCATTTTGACTGACTATTTTTGACTTACTTATTGGAAACAAATTTCATGTTTTTTCCTCTCTCCCATTTTAGCAAAAGAAGATGGTTCACTTGGGAGACTAGTGAACGATAATTACAAGACTCCTACCTGTAAATTGAAAAAAATAAAAAATAAAAAATAGGTGTTGAAGGCAAACCACATCTGTGTTTGTTTTCAATTAAGGACATAGCTTCAGGAGAAGAATGAACATACAACTACGGAAATTCAAACTGGCCATGGTGTACTCTGGTAATTAGGTCTCTATTTAGTTTGTGTGGGTATTGTTAAGTTATGTGTTAGTTGACTTTCTGTGTTGTATTACCTGATGAAATGAACAGAACAACTTAAACGGTCTCTGGACTGTCTATTAAATAATGATAATACAGTATTGACACAGCATTGCATAGTGCAGTCATAAAAAAATGTTTTGTTGTTGAATGGCATTCAAATATTCAGAGCAATGTTCTCTCTTTAGAGATGAACTGAGCAGCCCCTCGCAGTGAGGAGAACACACCATCAGAAGAGGGTACATGCCTTCCTACCAAAATGAACAGGAGTCCCAAGCCAACTGAACAGGTAGACATTTTTGGTTTAAGTCAAGGGGCAATGGGCATATTGATCCATTTAGACCCTCAGTAGAATTCAAATCTAATCTATTTTAGTATCGATTAATAGACTTATTTTTAACATAATAAGAATGGCCTCATTTTTAAACTGTGAAGTTGTTTGAGGATTCGATGAGTGTGTAATGGGAGCCTGTCCACCGTACTGACATTGATGTGGTGTGAAACGTTCCACATGTGTGTGTGGATGTCATGATGTTTCTCCAGTATGAAATGAATATAGTGTGTTTTTCACAGTGGATGCTGTTCTCTGTTTACAGGTGAACAGAGCAGTCCCTCGCTGTGAGGAGAACACACCTTTGGAGGAAGATATATGCCTTCCTTCCAAAATGAGCAAGAAGCCAACTGAACAAGTAATGCCATGTGTTACATTAACCAAGCTCCAATTAAGTAATCATTTGGCCAGTTTTCTTGAAAAAATTTCAACATACTTCAAATTCTGAACTACCTATTTATAAACCACAGGTACTGTATAGGTTTGCCCAGATAAACAGACTGAAAGAACATCATGACAAATGTGCTCAACGCAATGAACAACTGTCAACAAGAACACTTGAAACTGAAAGAGGGGTGACTGATTACTCACAGAATGATGAATCTGAGGTATGTGCTAGTTTTTTTTGTTGGTGGGGGCATCTAAATGGCTTTCCATATTCATATGCTTAATAAACCTCATAGGGGCATTTAATACAATAATGTTTTCCCCACAGATATCTTGTGAGGAATCCTCCTTTTCTGACTACAGTGACAAAGAATGTGTCCCTGTTACAGACGGTAGCTCATCAGACAACAGTTGTGAAAGTAAAGAACTAAATATCTGTCATGCTGAGACAGTGAAGAGTACAGCAGACACGAGTACAAGCTCATCCTATCACAGTTCCACATCTGTGACACCGATGCCTACTAAAGTGCAAAAAAATAGATACAAGAAGATACAATATTGTGCCTATTGTCAGAAGCCATACTCTAAAATCGCACGGCACTTGGAGTTTGTTCATCGCAATGAACTTGAGGTAGCTAAGGCATTCAGCTTCGACAAAAGGTCAAAGGAAAGAAGAGTGAGATTACGCCTTTTGAAAAGTAGAGGGAACTTTGCCCATAATGCTGCAGTTTCAAAAGCCGGAAATGGGGAAATGGTTGCTTGCAGACGGCCCAAAGAAGTAAAATCTACCTACGACTTCACTCACTGTATCCACTGTCACGGTCTGTACAACAGAAAGACACTATGGAGACACATCCGAACATGCCCCCAGAACCCCAAAAATGAAAACCGCACATTTGGGCAGAAGAGAGTTCAGTCAATCAACAGCTTGACCCTTCCTCCACCAGTGGATGTTAGCAAAAGTCTATGGACCATTGCTTGCGAGATGGTGAACGATGAAGTTGCAAATGTTGTCAGAAATGATCGATACATTCTACTTTTAGGGGAGCAGATGTACAACAGGCTGAAGTCACAGTCAAGAAGAAATTACCACATTAAGCAGAAAATGAGGGAATTAGCAAGGTTGCTCATCACCGCCAGGTCACTGACACCCATTCATAATATGGAGGACTTCATCCAACCCTGCAACTTTCCTCACGTTATAAAAGCAGTAAGAGCAGTGGCAGGATTCAGTGAGGAGACAAACACCTACAAGATTCCATCACTGGCACTGAAGCTTGGACACAGCTTGGTGAAGATTGCCAACTCTGTGGAATGCAATGCACTGATGTCAGGACGCGACACGGCTGCAGAGTCTGCACGAAACTTCAGACGTTTGTATGAAAGCAAATGGAATGAGGTAGTGTCTGCAGCTGCACTGACTACTCTGGGTGAAGCTGCATGGAATAAGCCACAAGTCCTACCATTTACAGAGGATGTCAAAACACTGCACTCATTTTTGAACTCAAAACAGCAGGAGTATGTGGATGCCCTACAAGAAAAAGCAAATGGCAAAAACTTTGCCAATCTTTGCAAAGTCATGCTAGCACAGATCGTTATTTTTAATAGACGAAGAGAGGGTGAAGTTTCCAAGATGAATATTCAATCTTACACGTCTAGAGACCAGGCACCAGTGCACAAAGATATCGCTGTGGGACTCAGTGACTTTGAGAAAAAGCTTTGCGGGTACTTCCAAAGGGTGGAAATACGTGGTAAGAGGGGGAGGAAGGAACCAGTGTTGCTGACCCCTGATATGGTTGTGGCCATGGATCTCCTTGTAAACATGAGAGAAAAGTGTCAAGTTCCTGTGGAAAACCAGCATTTGTTTGCTCGTCCAGGTGCTCTGTCTCATTATCGTGGTGGAGACTGCATTCGCCAGTACGCCCAAGCCAGTGGTGCAAAGCATCCAGATGCTCTTTGCTCAACAAAGCTGCGTAAGCAAGTAGCTACATTATCCACAGTATTAAACCTAAAAGACAATGAGATGGATCGACTGGCCAACTTCCTTGGCCATGATATCAGAGTTCATCGGGAGTTCTGCCGCCTCCCTGAAAGCACTCTACAGCTTGCAAAGATTAGTAAACTCCTCATTGCAATGGAAAAAGGGAAACTGCCTGAACTCCAGGGTAAAGGATTAGATGGTATAACAATAGATCCACAAGGTAAATATAATTGTGTAATATGCATTTTAACATAATCGGTAATCATGATTAGTTGTATTTCACAATAATGTATATTCTGTAGAGTATTAGGAGTGTTGTCAATATTTCCTAAAATATCAAACATTGGCAGGTAATTTAATAAAGAAGCAATGTACTAGAAGTTTAGCTTCACAGATTTTTGTAATAAGCCACATCGAGAGAAAATGAAGTAGAAATGGTGTGATAGTGGCATTCAACAGCTTTATGCTTTTGTCTTAATCAGATGAAATGGATGCGTCCAGCAACAGTTCCAGTGATGAGGCAGAACTGCAAACTTCAAGCTGCAGAAGTCAAGAGTATGAGGATCATGTGAATGGTACATGCGTTTATTCCAGTTCTATACATTATTATTCCTCCAGCTCTGCCTTTACTCCATTACTCTGGATAATTACGCTAGATAGGAAGTGTACATTTCAGCAATTGCATGAGTCACTATGCTGTACTTTAGATTGTTGCTGGTTTTTTCCACTATCAGCAGGCAACCTGCAAGACGAGGGACCTCAAGACGAGGGACTCAAAGTATCTTCAAAGAAAAAGGCCAAGCAGGGTATAAGAAAACGTATAGTAACTCACTTGACTAACGTCTTGGCCTCTGCTAATCTTTGTCTGCTTTTTGAATAGTTTGCACTTTAGATTAGGAGATGCAGAAAGCTTTGTAAATGCGTTTACACATCATCTATAAGAGGTGTTGAACACTTTGTAGTGTGTACTGCAGTGTAAGGGCTGACTGGTGAGGGTATAGACAGATGTCTTCTCTGACACACATGGAGTCTTTAACTCTGTGCACCTGATGTGATCTTCAGTGGAAGGTAAAACCGGTTCAGAGGTTCACTTTATCACTAGATCCCACACACTCCACACAGAACGCAAGTCTGTGCTGATGAGAGAAAGGATTTAACACAACCCACTGGAATCAGCTGACTGTAAGGCATTTATAAATGTTTATCCACTTCAAAACAAATAAATTACTCCTCTTATTAAAAAATAGTGCTTTAGCATACCTGCGTGTTTGTGCTTTTGACCACAGACCAGCTTACAACTTCGTCAATAAATCATATATTGATCATTTACTAATGGTTTGTTCATGATTAACAATTGTTTATTGAGATAATGATACAAATCAGTTTTGACATAAATACTTCAGTGATTTATAAGTGATAAATAATGTATCAGCTAATAACTTATAAACCATCTACTAATGATCTGTTTGTTTTATTTCATGATTTACACATTTTTTAAAGATAACTTACAACACATTTTTAAATCGTTAGCATACCACTTATTAATAATTTATGAATGCATAGTCATGTTTTGTAAAAGATTAGTTCATCATTAACTAATAATTTCTAAATGTAAAATGTCAGCAAAAGGCAAATTCTTAAGCTGTGCCATTATTTATAAAGATTACTTCATTGTATTTGAAGCACACAATAATGATGCCATTAGCACACTTCAAGTGTACTTGGCATGCCATTGCAATGTGCTTTAAAATCACTAAAAGTTTGATATCAGTATAATATTAACGCATGTTCAGAACTCTTACAGTGTAATTGAATTGCAATTGTAATGTCACCAAAATACATTTGAAGTATACTTGGAATAGTTCCACTTCAGCACAAACAAGTATATTAAATACAACTTTAGTTGAACTTCAGCACTACTTTTGGACAACTAAAATGCATTTAGTACAAAATTAGTTGTTCCAATTTAGCATACAAATTTATAGTGGGCCACAAATACACTTAGTTATACTAAAGTACATATGAATAAATTGTGCTTAAGTATAATATTTTTTCACTAGGTTGTAGCTCAGGGCTCACTCTTTACCACGGGGCAATATGTATGATTTAGACTTGAGTAATTTGGTGGAAAGGGAGTTGTTGCTGAACTAACTTGCTGTAGATGCATCACATTTGTAGATATATACAGTATCTTGAGCCCTTTTGCGACACGGCGCTCTCAAAAACAGAGTATTACTATATAGCATTGGTATGTAGCAATATATTATAGGTCTTTGTTCTCTCTGGCTTTAAGTGATTCGCCTTGTATTTTAGGAATTGCATTTAATTTAATGTTTTTTTTTAGGCACAAAAGTCAGTGTCAAAAGGAAGTGGTCGGAAGAAGAGGTTGGAGCGGTTGAAAAGCATATGATGCATTTCATACGCAGCTGTCGAGTGCCTGGGAAGATGGACTGTGTCTCATGCCTGCTGGCCGAACCTCAGGCACTGAAAAACAGAGAGTGGTCGGCTATTAAGTTTTATATTAATAACAGAATTACTGCTTTGAAAAGACAACAGAGTCGGTAGGACAGATTTTCCTATACATTTATTCGCTGTTAAATCAATTTGTGTTTTCACATGTTTTTTTGTTTGTTTGTTTCTGCAGTTGGGATGCTGTTTTATCATAATT
Source organism: Onychostoma macrolepis (assembly GCF_012432095.1). NCBI lineage: Eukaryota > Metazoa > Chordata > Actinopteri > Cypriniformes > Cyprinidae > Onychostoma > Onychostoma macrolepis. The sequence continues at coordinate 1,788,504 of NC_081155.1, forward strand.
GTTGCTACAGCAATAATGGACAGCTTGCAACGGCCGCTGTGAAAGGTGTTTCTGTTTTATTGCGTTGTCTCCAGTCAAACTCTGTACTTCAAAGCAAAACTATGTTTTTAATCAGTATGATTATCTTGTTCTTAACTCTCACTCACTCTTCACTATGTGGCCAATATCAGAGGTGGAAAGTAACGAATTACATTTACTCGCGTTACTGTAATTGAGTAGCTTTTAGGTGTACTATTTTTCAAATCTGTAATTTTACTTAAGTATATTTTGTTTGAAGTATTGTACTTCGCTACATTTTAAAACACATTAATTACTGAGTAAAAAAAAAAATCGCTCCCTGGAAACTACTGCAGTAAATAATGGGCAGGAGAACAAACTGGCGCTAAAATCAGAAGAAAGATGCAGACGGACAAGACAGGCGTTATGGTGCAGACTCAGCTCAAAACCAAACCCTGTTGTATTCGGCTGAAGTTGAACTCGAACCCCTGGTCATATTTAAGCTCTATTATGCACTGTAAGCTGTGTTTGCCCAGGGAGACCAAACTAGCAGCTTAAAAAATCTCGACATCAACCCTTCGCAAGCATGTAGAGGTAAGGTAAATACTTGCATCGTTGCATTAGTGGTTAAAATTAAGCTTTGCCAGTTTAGCAAAAGGTTTTGCACAAATTAGCCAAAAAGACAGTGGTGCAAGGGTGTGCGATATATTGTCTGTGATGTTATCGTAATTGTTGTTTTAACGAAGTGCGAAAACCAAACAAAACTCTCAGTGCTGTGAAGTCTAGTAGATTCTACCTGGTCTCATGGCATTTTCAACACTTTCACACAAATTTACAGAGTTGTGATTAATAAAGTGTAATTTTCGCACAATTACTTGAAGAACATCATGCTATGACTTCAAAACAATATTAATATGCTGGGAGATTTGAAAACTGATGCTTTTGAACGTTAGCATCACACACATCCAGCTTCATATCTATGTGTTTTCATAGATGATAAGTTTGTTCGGTAGCTCACGGAGTACGGAGACGGATTTAGGAGACGAGAAGCACCGGTTCGAATCCCGTGTAACTACGGTTCGACAAAGCAGTTAAAATCTGCGTAAAAGGAAGTTCAAATGGCACAGTTGCATCAGCTAATACATTTTTATATCAGTTTTGCATTTGTTAACACTATCGGGTAGGTTTAGGGCTGGATTTGGTGTAGGGCATATTTCCAACACGATAGAGCATTAACCTTTAGCGACAGTCCGCGGATATTTGAATTCTGAACCGCCACAATACGTATCTGAAGCAACGTAATAAAAAAACAGCAATACGTACCAATATCTACGTAATAAAAACGTGCCAGGGTTCACATATTGAACCTGTGTTTTAGCGCCACTCAGTGGACATTTCTATTTGAAACTGCGGCGAAACGTGCAGCAAGGTGCGTAAAACGGTGTCACACAAAAAGTGCGCAGAGGTACGTATTTTTATGAGACCAGGTTGCGTAGATTAGACTAGTGCGAGTGCACATTTAAACTGTGTTCTTTCACTGCGTGATTCAGTCTGTTAAAATGCATTTAAAACGATCACAAAATTGAAGATATAGGGGCAGAAAATGTATATATTTATATCATTTCATACAGTAAATCGATATCACACGAAGAGTGCCGCTTTTTCTCCAAGAATCAGCATGATATATAGATTTTTTACAATAGTTCAAAAAACAAGTTGTTAATTAAGAGACTTGCGTTTTAGACACCATATTGCCTGTTTTTGCTCTATTTCGACAACAAAAATAATCCCAAATGCAGCCACAGCACAGTTTTGCGTCTCCGAGCGACATAACGGTGTTTCTTTCCTGAATGAATCAACTGTTTAAATGATTCGGTTCAATCGCAGTGACTCACTTATTAACAGTGACTTGGTGACACCTACTGGCGGTATTAATGTCACATTTAAAAATATTTTATATATATATAATTTCAAATGAGTATTCAACATTTTATGTCTTGCATATCAAAACATTATTTCTGCATGTGTAACTGCAGGTTAAATGCATTCATGTCCTGCATTAAACAGTGTGTAAATACATATATGCCACTTCAGATGAAGCTTCTGTGTTTCCTCTGTTTTGCAAAGATGAATTTTGTTGATATTGATTTAATTTGCCTGGTAACAGCCCAAATGTCTTATTATTCTAAATAACGGATTCCTTTAATTAAAGACAACTAGTTTGAGATTTATAGGCCTGTCCCAGGGGTGTCAAACTCAGTTCCCGGAGAGTTTAGTTCCAGCGCTGCTCCAACACACAAACCATGTAGTTTTCAAATAAGCCTAAATGATTAGATTAGCTGGATCAGATGTGTGTAATTAGGGTTATATCTAAACAGTGCAGGGCTGTGGTCCTCCAGGAACTGATTTTGAGACCCTTGGCCGATCCCATTTTTGCTTCCCTCCCACTGTTAAAATGTAACTAAGTAATATTTACTTTGAGTAAATTTTAAATGAGCTACTTTTTACTTTTACTTGAGAAGATTTTTAGACTGGTACTTTTACTTGTACTTAAGTAAAATTTCATTAATGTAATGGTACTTTTACTTGAGTAAAATATTTTCATACTCTTTCCACCTCTGGACAATATGTAGCCTAGGTATGATTTAGATATCAGTGTATGTGTGTTTATATGTCCTGAAAGGTGATGCAATTAATATTTGTCCTCATATAAGTTTGTGCAAAAATATGCTGTAAATAAAAATCTCAACAGATGACTGTCATAACAAGGCCATTGGCAACCTAAAACTGTTTTCAGCTTGGCTCTAGCAGCTTTATGTAAGTTAAGAAAATAAAAGTTTCTAAGCAGTTGTACACTTCTAAATGTTGTGTTTGGTTTATTTTTATTTAGTATTATTATTATTGTATTTTTTACATTCAGAATAGGTCAGAGTGAAATGAGCTCTCCTGGGAGTACATGTGAGACCACACTCAAGAGTGTGAAAGTGTTCAAATAAGAGTGTTAAATTAACACTGAAGCAGAGTTAAAGTTAATGAGATAATTAAGTGATGATTGACCATTATTGAAGACACCTGATGTTAACGAGCCAAACCACCAAAGATGAAAATCTAAATTTTCATGTCATCATTATAGTGCTCAGTGAGAGCTCATTTAGAGCCTAAACAAGTCAGATTTACCTTGTTGATCATAACAGCCCTGTGATTCTACAGCATCCAGTTATTAAAAGTATTTCTTGAAAGTTGTTCTGAAAACAAAAAAAAAGAAAAGTCTTTCTTCTAGGCACACACAGACATCAAGAATCAGCGTTTGAACCTCAACAGCGGTGACAAACAGCTCAACTCTAAACATTAGAAAACAAGCTACTAAAAGTCACAAAAAACTAAAATAAAATAGTAAGAATAAAGGAAATTACTAAGACAATTCAGCTCATAATTCATTCATGCCGCAATGCATCATGGGAGCCATGGATGAATTTTGATTGGTGGCACCCAGAATGCACTGCAACATGCTTTTTTGATTGTCACCGTTGTTGAGATTCACAGGTTGATTCTTGATGTTTGTGAGTCTAAACAAAAGACTCTTTTCAAAGATTTTTGAACAAATATAATGCTAATGAATCACAGGACTGCTATAATTAACAATGTAAATCTAACTCAGAGATTTGGCTCTTAGTGAGTTCAGAGATTTAGGAAAAGTAATATACTTTCCTCCTTTTTCTCGTTGCTTGTCTGTCTGTTGTAATTCAGTTACAGCAACCAAAAAAAAATGTAATACTAAAAAGATAAGTGTCAAGAGCCCAACTAAAGCAAACACTGAGCACTATAATGGTGACATAAAAATTGTGATTTTCATCTTTGGTGATTCTGCTCGTTAACATCAGGTGTCTTCAATAATGGTCAATCATCACTTAATTATCTCATTAACTTTAACTCTGCTTCAGTGTTAATTTAACACTCTTATTTTAACACTTTCACACTCTTGAGTGTGGTCTCACATGTACTCCCAGGAGAGCTCATTTCACTCTGGATTTGTTGCTGTGTAGGTGCTGATCCACCATCTGATCTGGATACAGTCTGGATCGGATGGCTACGATGACACTCGGCAAATCTTAGATAAATCTGAGAAAAGTACATAAGCAGGGAGCAAGAGCTCCGAACGGTTAGTGTAATAGTGTGACGAAATATCATTCGGAAAAGAAACATTTCATAGACTTCATAAAGTGGTATGAAGTAAAACTGATGGTGTTTCACTACTATTACTGCTCATAATTAACTTTATATTTTGTATTATTAAAAAAACAACTTCTCAATACGTTTTACAAAAAAACATAAATGAGTATAAATCATAAAATAAAATATAAACACATTGTAATTAGTTTTCATTTTATATTTTATTGTTTTTGTTATTTTTTTATATGAATGTAGTTTTATTAATTTTATCTAAGTTTTAGTTGTTTTATTAAGTTATTTTTTATTAAGTTAAACTACATGAAAATGAGAAATGTTGCCTTGACAACTATCCTAAGCAAAATATCTACCTATACAAAATAAATCAGAATTTACATATGTAATTTATTATTATTTAACTTAAGTTTATTTTATTTCAAGTAACAAAAAATGTATTTAAAGGTTTAAGTATTAGTTAATAATAATTAATTTGCATGAAAACAATTAAAGCAATTTAGACAACAGAAAAGTCACATAAAAAAATCAAAAACTAACATAAAAAATATTTTTACCATAAGATTTAAAAATACACAATGTCTGAGTGTGTTTAATAGCAGCTGCAGGTGATTTCCATAATTTAAGAGCATAAAAACATTATGATACAAAAAAACAAGGATATCTATGCTAATAAACATTTGTTAGGCTCCGAAACAAAACAGGTTTGGCTAAAATATCATGATGACTGTGTTTGAAGGGTTTCTTTCTCTTTATGAAACAGTTGTGGATAATACTGTTATATACCTGCAGTGTGGTATTGTAAATAAACTTTCATTCAAAAGCACACAAATGAATGACTGTTTATTCAAAAGCAGCACACAATAAACTCTTCACTGTGATTCTAAACTCAGACTCATATTTGACTGAAACAGATTTTGTTTGCATGTGTTCAGAAGTTTACAGTCATTGTTTTGAAGTGATGGATTCGGTCACGCTCTCCACTCTGGCGATGATTTTCCGGTCGAGTGTGGGCAGGACAGCGTCGTCCTCTCGAATCTCCTCATAAACCACACCGCAGTCAAACTCAGCGCTCGCTCTCTTGAAGAAAAACCTGCTGGAGCCAGAGACAGATGAGCGACCGCTCACCCAGAGGAGCAGCTTCACTGATGTGAGCGAGCGCGTCTCACCTGAACGGCCCTCGGCGCGGCAGCAGAGACTTGAAGAGAGCCAGAGTTACAGCGGAGACGCCCTGAACACACGTCCGGTACGGGACCAGCTCTCCACCGTAACAATACACCACCGTCACACACCTGAGGACACACAGAGGATCTGGAGGAACCTGTCACTGCAGCACGGATGCTGAAACAAATCCATCATTATGATGTTTTTAACTAAAATACGTTGAGTCCATAATCCATAATAACACTTCCTTCAGTGAAAAAGTGTTCTGGTCTGAATCAGCAGAGAAATCTGCACAGATCAAGCAGCGTTTACAAGACAAAACAGCTCTAAACATACAGTAGGTACGGAAAGTATTCAGACCCCCTTAAATTTTTCACTCTTTGTTATATGCAGCCATTTGCTAAAATCATTTAAGTTCATTTTTTTTTTCCTCATTAATGTACACACAGCACCCCATATTGACAGAAAAACACAGAATTGTTGACATTTTTGCAGATTTATTAAAAAAGAAAAACTGAAATATCACATGGTCCTAAGTATTCAGACCCTTTGCTGTGACACTCATATATTTAACTCAGGTGCTGTCCATTTCTTCTGATCATCCTTGAGATGGTTCTACACCTTCATTTGAGTCCAGCTGTGTTTGATTATACTGATTGGACTTGATTAGGAAAGCCACACACCTGTCTATATAAGACCTTACAGCTCACAGTGCATGTCAGAGCAAATGAGAATCATGAGGTCAAAGGAACTGCCTGAAGAGCTCAGAGACAGAATTGTGGCAAGGCACAGATCTGGCCAAGGTTACAAAAAATTTCTGCTGCACTTAAGGTTCCTAAGAGCACAGTGGCCTCCATAATCCTTAAATGGAAGACGCTTTGGGACGACCAGAACCCTTCCTAGAGCTGGCCGTCCGCCAAACTGAGCTATCGGGGAGAAGAGTCTTGGTGAGAGAGGTAAAGAAGAACCCAAAGATCACTGTGGCTGAGCTCCAGAGATGCAGTCGGGAGATGGGAGAAAGTTGTAGAAAGTCAACCAGCCCTCCACCAGTCGGGGCTTTATGGCAGAGTGGCCCGACGGAAGCCTCTCCTCAGTGCAAGACACATGAAAGCCCGCATGGAGGACTCCAAGATGGTGAGAAATAAGATTCTCTGGTCTGATGAGACCAAGATAGAACTTTTTGGCCTTAATTCTAAGCGGTATGTGTGGAGAAAACCAGGCACTGCTCATCACCTGTCCAATACAGTCCCAACAGTGAAGCATGGTGGTGGCAGCATCATGCTGTGGGGGTGTTTTTCAGCTGCAGGGACAGGACGACTGGTTGCAATCGAGGGAAAGATGAATGCGGCCAAGTACAGGGATATCCTGGACGAAAACCTTCTCCAGAGTGCTCAGGACCTCAGACTGGGCCGAAGGTTTACCTTCCAACAAGACAATGACCCTAAGCACACAGCTAAAATAACGAAGGAGTGGCTTCACAACAACTCCGTGACTGTTCTTGAATGGCCCAGCCAGAGCCCTGACTTAAACCCAATTGAGCATCTCTGGAGAGACCTAAAATGGCTGTCCACCAACGTTTACCATCCAACTTGACAGAACTGGAGAGGATCTGCAAGGAGGAATGGCAGAGGATCCCCAAATCCAGGTGTGAAAAACTTGTTGCATCTTTCCCAAAAAGACTCATGGTTGTATTAGATCAAAAGGGTGCTTCTACTAAATACTGAGCAAAGGGTCTGAATACTTAGGACCATGTGATATTTCAGTTTTTCTTTTTTAATAAATCTGCAAAAATGTCAACAATTCTGTGTTTTTCTGTCAATATGGGGTGCTGTGTGTACATTAATGAGAAAAAAAATGAACTTAAATGATTTTAGCAAATGGCTGCAATATAACAAAGAGTGAAAAATTTAAGGGGGTCTGAATACTTTCCGTACCCACTGTATATGTGGCTGGATTTTGATTTGATTGAGAGACAACAGGAGATGCACTTCTTCACTGGAGGAAGTGTAATAATGGATTATAGACTCATATTTTAGTTAAAAACGTCTTAATGCTGGATTTGTTTCAGCTTTTGTCTTCTCCAGATGTTAACTGATGGACTGGAGTGGTGTGTATTATTGTGATGTTTTTATCAGACTCTCATTCTGACGGCACCCATTCACTGCAGAGCATCCATTGCTGAGACACTGATGCAGAGACACATTTCTACAAACCTGATGAAGAAACAAACTCATCCTGATCTCAGATGAACTGAGAGTGAGCACATTTTCAGCAGATTTAGCTAATTATTTCAGGTGATTCAGCAGTGGATGTGGATCAGCAGGTGAACACTTACTGGTGTGTGTGTGCCGGACTCGTCACGATGCTCCTCGTGTCACGTGTGCAGATGTCTCTCTGCGTAGCACAGTCACTGTCCGGCATCTTTAGCGAATAGCACGAGGAGGATGCAGTAGTGCCACTGGTATCTGTTTCTTCTTCCTGTCAGCACAGGAAATGATGTGATTACTCACTCAGGTTGTATTCAGTGCTATTCCAGTATGTGTACACTCCAGTGTTGGGGGCAACGCATTACAAGTAACGCACGTTACGTAATCAGATTACTTTTTTCAAGTAACTAGTAAAGTTACGCATTACTTTTAATTTACAAGAAAATATCTGAATTACTTTTTCAAAAAAGTAACGTAAGTTACTTTGTTTTCCCATTTATTGACTGACAAGTCTCCTGTCCCAAATTGGGAGAAATCGGAAGTACAGAGGCATTGTGTGCGCTGTATGAACATGATGTTACTGTAGTTCTAGACTAAATGTGAATGTGCATTAATTCATCCCACTTGCAAAAAAACTGATTTAATATTCATCAAAATGAATTAAAACAGTGAAATGCAAACTCAGAATATGACACAAACCTGCAAAAATTAAATATGTTAAATAACACAAATGTATCTAATCCGATGTCTAAATGACTGAAGTCCTAAATGATTAATGAAGTCCTGCATACGTCACCAGAGAGAAGACTGACACTTCACTGGAAGTTACGCTCGTCAGGAAAGTGAGTGAAACAAACACACATTTTTATCAAATAATACGGCATTAATAACGGTTCACTTCCGTGATTTGGCACGATTGCGTTCACATCAGCAGCGAACCGTACCGGAGTTCAATTGAACCGTACCCCAGACCACCCTTTTTAAGCGGACTCGGGTGCGGTTCACGGGTCTGCACCTGAGGTCGGAAGACAGCGTTCACTTCATCCAAACGACCCGAACTCTGACGTCAATCGGACCCAGGCGCGCACCAAAAGTGCTAGTGCGAAAGCACCCTAAATGCTGCCAGGGATATATTTTTTACATAATGTAAACTCCAGAAACATTAATACAAAGATCTGAAAATGCATTTGATGAGCCCTTTAAATCTGTGGCAGTAACTCACTGTGTGTCTCAGCGCTGGAGGGCTTTGAGTTTGTATCTGCAGCTCCCGCAAACGTCTCATCAGCTCAGCTGCAAAGGTGTGTGGTGTCATCTTCACCTGTCACACACACACACACACACCTGTTTACTGAGATTAACAAGCTCATATCACACACGTCTTTTCACATACAGAGCTTGAAAAGAACACAAAAAAATGTTCTTAAAATGAAATAACATTTTTTAATCATTCATATTCATGCATTCGTTTAACTCACCGGTGTGTGTGGCAGATGTGTGTGTCTCATGTCTCTCTCTCGTGTTTGGTGGTGTCGATGACACAAGTGATGCCGCTGCCTGTCGAAGGAAACATGTCAGTGAATATGATGACAGTGTGGTGGTCATCTCACCCGCATCTCACCCGTATCTCACCCGTATCTCACCCACATCTCACCCGCATCTCATTGCATCTCACCCGCATCTCATTGCATCTCACCCGCATCTCACACGCATCTCACAAGCATCTCACCTGTATCTCACTGCATCTAACCCGCATCTCACACGCATCTCACAAGCATCTCACTGCATCTCACCCGCATCTCACCCGCATCTCACCCGCATCTCACCCGCATCTCACACGCATCTCACTCGCATCTCACCGCATCTCACCCGCATCTCACCGCATCTCACCGCATCTCACCCGCATCTCACTGCATCTCACCCGCACCTCACACGCATCTCACCCGCATCTCACCCGCATCTCACCCGCACCTCACACGCATCTCACCCGCATCTCATTCGCATCTCACTGCATCTCACTTGCATCTCACCCGCATCTCACACGCATCTCACTCGCATCTCACCCGCATCTCACTCGCATCTCACTCGCATCCCACACGCATCTCACCCGCATCCCACACGCATCTCACACGCATCTCACACGCATCTCACAAGCATCTCACTGCATCTCACCCGCATCTCACACGCATCTCACAAGCATCTCACCTGTATCTCACTGCATCTCACCCGCATCTCACACGCATCTCACACGCATCTCACAAGCATCTCACTGCATCTCACCCGCATCTCACACGCATCTCACAAGCATCTCACCTGTATCTCACTGCATCTCACCGCATCTCACCCGCATCTCACCCGCATCTCACAAGCATCTCACCTGTATCTCACTGCATCTCACCCGCATCTCACACGCATCTCACACGCATCTCACAAGCATCTCACTGCATCTCACACGCATCTCACACGCATCTCACTGCATCTCACACGCATCTCACACGCATCTCACCCGCATCTCACCCGCATCTCACTGCATCTCACCCGCATCTCACTGCATCTCACCGCATCTCACACGCATCTCACCCGCATCTCACCCGCATCTCACTGCATCTCACCCGCATCTCACCCGCATCTCACCCGCATCTCACTCGCATCTCACCCGCATCTCACTCGCATCCCACACACATCTCACCCGCATCTCACCCGCATCCCACACACATCTCACCCGCATCTCACCCGCATCTCACCCGCATCTCATTCGCATCTCACTGCATCTCACTTGCATCTCACCCGCATCTCACTCGCATCTCACCCGCATCTCACTCGCATCTCACCCGCATCTCACTCGCATCCCACACACATCTCACCCGCATCCCACACACATCTCACCCGCATCTCACCCGCATCTCACCCGCATCCCACACACATCTCACCCGCATCTCACTCGCATCTCACTCGCATCCCACACACATCTCACCCGCATCTCACACGCATCTCACTCGCATCTCACCCAAATCTCACTCAAAAGTGTATGCCGATGAGCATGAGCACTGCACCTTACCTGGACTCCTGATCACCTGCACGCTTCTGATCGTGGGGAGGGAGGGTCTCTTTCTCAGGCTCCTCCACCTGTGAGGGCGTGGTCTGGTATCCTGGTAACTGTGTCCCTGGGGACGGTTTGAGAGTGTGAGTGTGTTTCAGATACACGTCAGACCGGAGGAAGAGCGGGAACAGTCTGTCCTGTAGCACCGCCTGCACCTGTGCATGCGCCTGCTCAAACAGGCCTGAGTCCAGCTGCAGCTGCTGAATGCAGTCCCGTATGCTGCACCTGGTCTCGGCCGTGATCCTGCGGGACACCATGCCCTCACACAGGTAGCAGCGGTACATGGCTCTGGCCAGCTTGAGCCGCCGCTGCGTGTCGTCCTCGGAAACCTTCTGAAAGCCACTGCAAGCGAACCAGAACTCCAGCAGTGGCGTGCAGCCCAGTGTCTGCAGGAAGCGCAGGAACAGAGCCGTGCCATCACGGTCCTCCAGCAGCGTGAGCAGCGTCTCGGCCCAGGGTTCGAACGGCCCATCCGGTGACACACTGCCCTCAGGCTCAAACCCCAGATCTGCACCAGAGCGGCGCACCGCGGCCGCTGGAGCCTCCGACCAATGAGACACAGTCTTACTGCAGGAAACCCCGCCCTCACAGCCCTCCTCACCCGGCACTGGAGGACGAGGCGCATCCTCGCTGAAGACCCCGCCCACGTCACCACGGCAACTCATGATGCCATCTGAGCCTCCTGAAGGCTGATCATATGAAAACATTAATACATCAAAATGATTAAACAGATTCTGTGCAATAATGATCTCCATAGAAAAATTAACGATGGACACTAATGACTTGCATGCAAGAGCTTTGTGTTTTTATCGCTTTTATATTTTTATATTATATTTATATGTTTTATGTATATGTGACCCTGGACCACAAAACCAGTCTTAAGTCACTGGGGTTTATTTGTAGCAATAGCCAAAAATACATTGTATGGGTCAAAATTATCTATTTTTATTTTATGCCAAAAATCATTAGGATATTAACTAAAGAACATGTTCCATGAAGAAATTTTGTAAATTTCTTACCGTAAATATATCAAAACTTCATTTTTGATTAGTAATATGCATTGCTAAGAACTTCATTTGGACAACTTTAAAGGCGATTTTCTCAATATTTAGATTTTTTTTGCAGATATTCTTATAGCCTAGTTGTATCTCGGCCAAATATTGTCCTAAACTAACAAACCATACATCAATGGGAAGATTATTTATTCAGCTTTCAGATGATGTATAAATCTCAATTTCGAAAAATGTACACTTAAGACTGGTTTTGTGGTCCAGGGTCACCTATTATAATGTAAGTGTAAAATGGTTTTTCTTTTTAAATGCTGCTAATCAGATTGCTGTAAGAGAATTTCATTGTATAAACATGCAATGACAATAAAGACCTGACCTAAGCTTTAATTCACTTTTTCATTGTACTTTTTATAGTTTCTTGTCCAGTGCTTTGTTTTATTATATTTGTTTTATTTATTTTTTTCATATTACTGGTTATCTCCATATGGCATTATTGGTCTTTGATTTGTTTATTATTTAGTCTGTTTATTCGTAAAGCACTTTTCACAATGCATATTATTTTATTTATTCTGCACTGTCTACAATGTATACATAAAATTACACAATAATGTTTTTTATTATTATTATTATTTAGAGATGTGAAATGTGTCATTACTCCTCTATCAGGAGGTCTGATCTATTTTTGTAAAAAGTTTAATCAAAAAACGTAACCGTTTGAGCTGAATTTGGCTTGGGAGTTATGACAATGTCTCCAGTCAGCAGTCACTAATTTAATAACGCAGATCTCTAATTATAAAGTAGCCTATGCAACATTCACTAATTTGCATGCAGCGTGTTTTCTCGCTTCATCTCGTCAGTCAGAGTCAGCGCGCGTTTGATTAACTTCACTCAACACGAGACAGAAAATCAACTGACGCTTCCTCTCGACTAATAATAAAAATACCCGTAAGGTTGATCCATGTAAATATTAATAATAGTAAATATTTATGGAGTTTAAAGCAATAAAATGAAGATGTCATTACCTGAGGGGAGTTTGAGTCGCGCGCAGCTGCTGTGATGAGTCTCGAGCTGTCAGTGAAACACCAGAGACGTCAATCATCCTCATCCTCTTCTTCATCTTCATCCCCACTGCTCTGCCTCTCACTCGATGTAAATATCACATGCTCCTACATGTATCTCTTTTGTCAAATTCGTTGCAGCGTAAGTTTGTAAACGTTTCATTTGATAATATTGTAGCAACAGCTGCTATTTTATTTGTTGGTAAGCTATTATTAACTTTAAATTCACTTTTAATTTTTAATTTCACTATTTATTTACTTATTCGAAGCATTATATTATTGCCACTATTATATGGCACAATATAAGAAGGTGAGAGAGAATACCATAAAAACATGCAGGATGAAGTTTGTGCTGTTTTTGACTCCAAGTTAAACCAAGATTAAGTCTTCTAGAAATCTGTCCATCTCAAGGAGGAAGAGGAGGAGGAGGAGGAGGGATGTTAAAGGTCACACCACATGCCATCTGACACACTGTAGGAGTCCGACCTCAGCTGACACACACACACACACACACACACACACACACGCGCGCGCGCGCGCCTGGTTTGCCATCCTTGTGGGGACTCTTCATAGGCGTAATGCTTTTTCTGCTGTACAGACCGTATATGTTTTTATATACAGCTAGTTATAAATATTAATATACGTACCAAACCTAACAGAAAACTTAGCTTTTTTTATTTTTACTTTATTAGGAGAATGTCCCCAAAGTGAGGTTTTGTTAGGTTTCTCTCACTTTAAAGTACATTTTGTCTCTAAAATATGGTTCTGAAATATTAAAATGTATATAAAACTTTTCAGAAGCCATGTGCGAGTAAACACAGGTGTCAGAAGCGTGAAGCGCCTCCGAGCGGATACAGTTCTGTAATGAAGCACTGCTGCGGGTCATCAGCGTGTGCCTGGTCTCTCCCGCTGTGACCCCTGTCTCCTGCCATCAGGAAAGGTCACGGTGAAGGCTAATCCTCGTCTCCAGAGAGCGACACGGCTAATCACTATTGTTTCACAACGCCGTGACCTTTAACACCACACTGACCCCGAGACGCCCGCCGAGACACTCACTCACGATTATTCACAATAATAACCAACTCTGACTCCGCTTCAGCACACACTCAACCACTGCAGACCTTCAGGACCAATCAGCCACTCAGGAGTAATAATAATAATAATAAAGGAGAACTGTGCTTTTGAAAGCCTATAGTTATATAATGAAACATCACACGTGATTTCAGTTGTTTTATTGGATTTCCACACCTCAGAGGAAAATGTCTCCAAAATGACATAAGAATCCCGTACAACGAACAGAAACTGTTAATATCACCCAACATACAGAAGTAAAAACAAAAGACATCCAGGCGAAACAAACGCCTGAAAAAAACATACAAACTGTGTAGAAATGGTTTTAAAAATGAGTCATGTGACACACATTCACTCAAGCTCCGCCTCCTTCGTCCCGTTGCCAGCGGTGATGTCGCAGCTCTCTGCGCTCCCATCCGCTTTCTCGCCATCCCCGTGTTCCTGCGTCTGATTGGCTGCTTCCTGTGGGGCTGTGTTCTGATTGGCTGCTTCCTGCAGGCCTGTGCTCTGATTGGTGGGCTCCTTGGCCACTTCCTGCAGGTTGTACTTGCGGAAGAGCGTGTAGTCCTTGAGGACGCTGACACAGCAGACTGCCTTGATGATCTCGATGATGATGGAGAGCTCAGGGTTGGTCAGATCCACCTTATTCAGCGGATTCAGCTTCCCCACCAGACCTAAACCCAGCAGAGAACCGACAGCGATGAGACACGAGAGTGTGCGTGTGTTATAGTGTGAGTGTGTGTGTGTGAGTGAGTGAGTTGCTGTACCGGCCACAGCTTTGATGACCTCCTCTCTCTTGTTGTGGCTGCTGTTTCTGGCTTTGAAGCAGATCTGGTATGTGGCTCGCAGCGGCGCTCTGAACCAGCGCTCCAGAAACACACTCAGGAACTTCTCCATGTCCTCGGGAAACGCCTTACACGTGCCACTGACCGGCAGCATGCGCAGGATCACACGCGACTTCCTCTTCTTCGTCTGATGGAGGTCCGACAGAATGTGATGCACCAGCTGCTCCGGGTCTGAGAGAGAGAGAGAGAGAGGTTATGATCTGAATCTGAGGTGTTCTGATGGAGCTCATGATCTGATTCTCTCACCGACTCCATGCGTGCGAATGAACACCACGTTATTAGCTCCGCTCTCCACCGCACTGAACCTCTGCTGATGTGTCTTCATAGACGACTGTATCTGAGACACTTCCTTCTTCAGAGCCGCCTCGGCGTCTTCATCATCCTCCTCATCTTCACTGAGACTGTCCTTTGTGTCTGCAGGCTGTAACACATCTCTATAGTGATAGTGATACTCTACACGATATTGCCTAGCTTGTCAGTGAACTATAATCACCTTCGATTATGAGCGCAGAGACTGGACGAAATTGATTATCAAATGGAGTACAAAGTTTGAAAGTCTGTGCGTTCGACTTTCCACATACGCTGCTGAGCTGCTTCAGCAGACAAAAACGCACACAATTATGTTAAAATGTGCTGTTATGGCGAGTTACCTCGTAAATACGGTCTGAAAATGAGTCCTAAATGACCGTAAAATGTTGGGAGAAAAGCGAATGCGTGTCAGATCCTCGTCATGCATCAGGTTTTAAAGAGATAGCGCTGCTTTTAAAGTGAAACCTGATGAAGTCTGTCATTGATGGAAATCAAAGAACAATAGAAAAAGGAGAAATCACTCCGCTGCTCTAGTCGCTGATTAACTTTTGTAGTTTGAATAAAGATTCATTTATATTCATTTTATAGTTTATGTGAAGACAGTTTTAAGCCCATTAAGTGTTAAAAATAATGGCTTTCAATTATACTGTAATGTTGAATGGCTATAATTAATGGCTAAAATTGAGGGAAAATGAATTTAATAGAGATATCAGTAACATTATTGATATCAAGGATACTGGCCTTCATTAATAGTAGGCTACTTAGTAAAAAGATGCCATTAAATTGTATTTAAAATATACCATCTTCATGTTGTTTCTACATTAATTTGGAGGTTCAATGTGAAATTATGATAACATAAATATATTAATATGCAATTAATAACATAAAAATGTGTGATTAATTAGTTATTTTTTAATCTATTAATAGCACTAATGTTAACCTTTCATAGATGTTATTGTTAGTATAATATTTGTTTAATTTACAGCTGAATATGCTTTTCAATTTAATTTCTTATTTTATAGGCTCCCCCCAAAAAGACACTGGGACTCCCCCACTCGGCCCCCTTCAAATTTTCAATTCGATAATCTGGCCCTCAAATGAAACTAATTGAATAGCCCTGCTCTATAGTGACAATGATAGTATAGTGCACCAACACAGTAAGACATCTCTATAGTGACAGTATAGTGATAGTGATACTCTATAGTGATAGTATAGTGCACTAACACCGTAACACATCTCTATAGCGATAGTATAGTTATAGTGACAGTGATAGTATAGTGCACTAACACCGTAACACATCTCTATAGCAATAGTATAGTTATAGTGACAGTGATAGTATAGTGCACTAACACCGTAACACATCTCTATAGCGATAGAATAGTTATAGTGACAGTGATAGTATAGTGCACTAACACCGTAACACATCTCTATAGCGATAGTATAGTTATAGCGACAGTGATAGTATAGTGCACTAACACCGTAACACATCTCTATAGCAATAGTATAGTTATAGCGACAGTGATAGAGATGTGTTACCGTGTTAGTGCACTATACTATGGCAATAGTATAGTTATAGCGACAGTGATAGTATAGTGCACTAACATGGTAACACATCTCTATAGCGATAGTATAGTTATAGTGACAGTGATAGTATAGTGCACTAACACGGTAACACATCTCTATAGCGATAGTATCGTTATAGTGACAGTGATAGTATAGTGCACTAACACCGTAACACATCTCTATAGCGATAGAATAGTTATAGTGACAGTGATAGTATAGTGCACTAACACGGTAACACATCTCTATAGCGATAGTATAGTTATAGTGACAGTGATAGTATAGTGCACTAACACGGTAACACATCTCTATAGCGATAGTATAGTTATAGTGACAGTGATAGTATAGTGCACTAACACCGTAACACATCTCTATAGCGATAGAATAGTTATAGTGACAGTGATAGTATAGTGCACTAACACGGTAACACATCTCTATAGCGATAGTATAGTTATAGTGACAGTGATAGTATAGTGCACTAACACGGTAACACATCTCTATAGCGATAGAATAGTTATAGTGACAGTGATAGTATAGTGCACTAACACGTAACACATCTCTATAGCGATAGTATAGTTATAGCGACAGTGATAGTATAGTGCACTAACACGGTAACATCTCTATGGCGATAGTATAGTTATAGCGACAGTGATAGTATAGTGCACTAACACGGTAACATCTCTATAGCGATAGTATAGTTATAGTGACAGTGATAGTATAGTGCACTAACACGGTAACACATCTCTATGGCGATAGTATAGTTATAGCGACAGTGATAGTATAGTGCACTAACACGGTAACACATCTCTATGGCGATAGTATAGTTATAGCGACAGTGATAGTATAGTGCACTAACACGGTAACATCTCTATAGCGATAGTATAGTTATAGTGACAGTGATAGTATAGTGCGTTAACAGTAACACATCTCTATAGTGACAGTATAGTGATAGTGATACTCTATAGTGATAGTATAGTGCACTAACACGGTAACACATCTCTATAGCGTGATAGTAGTTATAGCGACATTGATAGTATAGTGTGCTAACAGTAACACATCTCTATAGCGATAGTATAGTTATAGTGACAGTGATAGTATAGTGCGCTAACAGTAACACATCTCTATAGCGTGATAGTAGTTATAGCGACATTGATAGTATAGTGTGCTAACAGTAACACATCTCTATAGCGTGATAGTAGTTATAGCGACATTGATAGTATAGTGTGCTAACAGTAACACATCTCTATAGCGATAGTATAGTTATAGTGACAGTGATAGTATAGTGCGCTAACAGTAACACATCTCTATAGTGACAGTATAGTAATAGTGATACTCTATAGCAGGGTTCCTCAAATCTTTCCCTGGAGGGCCAATCTGCTGCAGAGTTTAGCTCCAACCCTGATCAAACTCACCTGTCTGTGATTTCCTAATGATCTTGAAGACACTGATTAGCATGCTCAGGTGTGTTTGATTAGGGTTAGAGCTAAACTCTGCAGGAAACTGGATCTCGTGGGCCAGATTTGAGGATCCTGCTCTACAGTGACAGTGATAGTATAGTGCACTAGAAACACGTGTATGACATCACCTGCTCGGGGCCGTAAAGCTCGTCCGCGTACTCGTTGAGCAGACTGAAGGCTTCGCTCGTGCACTTGCGCTCGTTCATGTTGCAGGTGACGAGCACGCCCTGCGCGCCCACCTCCAGCTCACGGGAGCCCCTCTGTTTCTTGTGCGCGTGTCCGCCGAAGCGCCTCCTGCTCCTCTTGCGCGTCTCAGACATGACTGCCCTTTATCAAACACTCTCTCTGCTGCTTGTTCTGAATGAAGAGATGAAGAAACTCCGGCTTAAACGCGCTCCTCACGTGCGTGTGTTTGTGTCTGTCGCGCTCCACGCTCTCTGCAGCGCGCGTCATACAGAGCGCCGTGTGGGACATGTGATTACGAAACGCGTTTCACGGCGCTGCAAGAACGAGTCAAGACCATGCGACACATGTTTGTTTTTTTATAGTTATGAAAATATATAGAATGACATTTGTATTTGTATGAAATTTTTTGCTAACACTTTACTGTTTAAAGCCTTTGTGCATAATGTATTATAAAAGTAATTCATAATGTTCGTTGTAATTTCAATTAATAAATAATTTAATCAAGTTAAAATGCATTACAAAATTTGCAATTCTTTTTTGCATATGAAATTGGTTGCTTTAATGCATTATAACTACAATTATATCTTACAATTTATTATAAGGTGAATTATAATGCATATTAAATAAATATATAAAGCATTATATATATATATAAACTTATATACACAAAAAGTAAATTGGTAGCAAACGTATCATAGATTATGTAGTCAAACCAAAATTTATTCAGACACCTTCAACATTTCTCACATTATCACAGTTTATTTGCTATAGTTTAGAAAATGATAATAAAATATGACGAGAACTCAGAGTTAAACTGTGTCAGAACAAATTCATTTTGATAATAATAACTTTGATAGAAAGGTATGTAATGAATTCGGTTGAATAGCTGTCAGCTGCTAAATTAAGAACACAATTAGATGAAACCAATTTAGCTCAACCAGTTACCAAGCAATGCTTCATTGTGTTCAGTCTGTGTGTAAAAAGATCACATTAGCAAATAAAGAAAAAACACTTCAGCAAAACATGCTCAGGTCAAAGTGTCTGAATCATTTTTGATCACAATTTGTTTTTAATCAGTTTTACTGGTAGTGCACCGCATGAAGAATTTATGGGTGTAATATGTCAGTTCACTTTATTTTGCTCTCCTCACTTACATTAATGAACTATAGTGTCCTGCACCCGCTAGTAAAACATATCAAAAATTATATCTAGTGTCTGAATAATTGTAGTTTTGACTAGTACATTCGCAGTGCCAAAATCTGGAACACATTTCCTTTTTATCTAAAAGTTAGAGACCGAAAGCATTCATTTCTCGTACATGTATATGTTTTCATGTCCCTGACAGAGTTCATTAAATATTCATCAACTGTGTTTTATTATAAATATTATTTCACAGGTTTCTTTAAAACACAATTCATGAGGTCATCATCACAATCAGATCTCTCACGAGGAACTTCGCTCTTATTTGTTGATCCTCTCCCCAAAAGCAGAAAGAATGCATGTGGAAATGTCCAAGTTAAGGTTAAAGGATGGAAATCTTCATAATAGCCCATTCTTCCACAGGTGTGTTAGTCAGACGGGGGTCAGCGGAGGGGTCTGGAGCCGCAGGTCTGTGGTGTTCTGAGGCGGTTCTGTGTGCTGGACTGGATCAGTCCAGACTCCCACTTGAAGAAGCCGCAGCCCTGGCGTCTGACGGGGCAGCAGTAAAACCCTCGGCCGTGGTTGGGCCCTCCGTTCCCCACCGTCAGACGCCGGGCCCTGCGCCCGCAGCCGCACAGAGGAGACGTGATCTTAGCCGAGTGACTGACAGCGCGGGACGCGGCGGGAGGGTCTGTATAAACGCTGAACGCCGCGCCGCTGCGTCCTAAGAAGCGTGAGAGCGGCCCGTACGGGTCTGTGCGCCGGGGCGGTTTGGGTGTTTTAAACAGACCTGAGGAGCTGGAGGCCGGTCTGCTGGGTTTGCAGTGGTCTGAGGTGGTTTCGCCGGGGTCGGTCTCCTCAGGCTCCGCCCCCAGAGGCACGTCATCACAGGAGCCCGGCTCCTCCTCCTCGGCGAGCAGCACTCCGTCCCTCCAGCAGGCGTCTGTGGTCTCGGGGTCGTAGGTGGTGTCTGAGAGCGCAGCGAGTGTGCTGAGGGTCCCCGGCGGTCTGGACGGTGTGTGTGTGCTGGAGAGGACGGTGCGGGGCGACACCAGCGACCGACACACACTCGTCTGCTGCTGCGCGGAGGGACGCTCGCTGGAGACGCTCACACACACAGGTCTGGGCTTCAGCGGCGCCTGAGACACACACACACAGAGACGCTGGTTCAGCACAGCTCAGCGCGGCTCCTGATTGGCTGCGTGTGACGCAGGGGGCGGAGTCACCGGTGCAGACAGAACTCACCCTCCTCAGAGACTTGGTGACGGTCAGCAGACAGCCGTCAGACATCATCCGGCGCGCCAGCAGAGCCGTGTTCCTCGCGTCCACCAGACCTGAGCAGAACATGGGCCACACTTCAGTTTAACAACAGTTCTCACTACTAACTAATAACTACGACTTCTGCCTCACTAAACTCACAATTTGCTGCTTTATTAATAGTTAAGGTAGTTGTTGAGTTTAGGTATTGGG